>NC_090935.1:783676654-783976965 GCF_040938575.1 Ambystoma mexicanum | reverse complement strand
GTATATTACAAAAGTAGCTCCTAAACGGAGCCCAAATATCTTTAGGGCGGCAAGTGGCAGATACAGGTAATACAAATTGTTCTTCACATTCGTTCACCATTGTTAAGGTCCTTAAGAAAGTCTTCACGACGGGGTGCATTAAGCCCCTTAACATTTTTAAATAAAAAAATACGAAAGGGAATGTTGTGTTTGCATGATTTGTGCTGCATGTGTTTGAGTGTATTTGTCTGAGAGAGAACATTTATTTGAAAAGGGTGAGTGCATGTGAGTGACAGTGTATCTGCAGGAGTAAACATGTGAGTGAGAATGCTCTGTGAATGTTCTGGGTGCGCTTGCAATTGATTGTTTTAGAGAAGCTGTATGGGTGTATGACTACTTGTGTGAATGTGTATGTGTGTGTCTGTAGAAGGCTGGGGCCTTGGGTGGGGTGGCATTGGTGTATGTGGCCTAATGCGTTTGTAAAATCCCATGCAAGGATTTCTGACTATGGCAAGGAATTAATGTTATTTTATGCTATGTTAATTTTTCTTTTAAAGTACCATAGCCCTAAGGCATCCAGGCGCTGACGATGGACAAAGATATAAGTAGTGGTAACATCCAAGTCTTCAAAGATTTACACAAACAGCCTTGTCTTGAGCGACTTCCTGAAAGCAAGGTGATTTTCCTCCTTCCGGCGTGACTCTGGCAACACATTCTTGGCGTTAGCTTCCACAAATGGAAAGGAGCGGCCATTTCCTTTGGCTCTTTTGACACAACCCACTCTAAGGAGGCAGCCCTTAACAGAGCGAAGGTCCCTAGTCAGTTTGTAGATAGAAATCCTCTCTTTAGGGTACTGAGGGGTGACTCCAAAGATACACTTGTGGCCCAGGGTCAGTAACTTGAAAAGGACCCTGGCTGAGACCGGTCCAGCTCTTGCCGGGCCATGGACACTGGTTATCTCCGCGCCATTTGATGGACTATGCGTACCACTACGTTTCGGATTTTCTGTCGTTTTTATAAAGCCTCCCGGCTGGTCCCTCCCAGTAGGGAGTTGCAGTAGTTCAGACGAGGAAAATGACAGCTTGCACCAGCTTTGCTCGGTTATCTTTGGTAACCATGGGGCCAACTAGTCTAAGTACTCTTAAATAGTAATTTGTATTTTTTACTATAAAATCCACATGGGTGTCTGAATTCAGATTGGCCTACATATATGTACCAAGGGTCTTCCCTTTAGTACCTACTACAATCCAGCTGCCCTCAATCACAAAGCTGAGGAAAGCCTGATCAAGGCCTTCCCTAGCTTGTTTGGACCCAAAGAGCATCTGATCAGTTTTTCCAGCGCTCAAAAATAACCAATTGGTGTACACCTAGTTTTTTATAACCAGACAAAGAAGATTTAGCTTTTCCTGATCATCTGCATGATTCCCACCAATCTCCATCGACAGCTGAAAGTCGTCCGCATAATTGGTGAAAAAGATTCCCAATCTCACCAGCTCCAAACACAGAGGCTGAATATATATGTTAAAGAGTGTTGGGGACAAGCATGCCCCCTGAGGGACTCCATAAACAATAGGTTCACCTCTGATGAGTTTTCTCCGCAATATACCTCGATCTACAACCTTCCAGAAAAGATCTTGTCCATTTGGCCGCATCTTCCCGAGAAGCCCCCAGTAACCACCAGTCTTTCCATCAGAATCTTGTGTTCTAGTAGATCGAAGGCTGCTGAAAAGTCATGTAAAATCAGCAGCCCCAATCTACTTTTCTCCAGCACCATCAGCATTTACGTCTGCAGGTCTAGCACTATCAGCACACTTTCAGTGCCGTGTGAGCATCAAAAACCTGACTGCTTCTTATGAAGAATACTAGCAGTTTCCAGATATAATTGGAGCTGCACTGAGGCCACCTTATCGACCAGCTTTAAGAAGAACAGAGTATTACAAATAGGACAGAGATTTGCAGCGCCATTAGGGTCTAAGCCCTGTTTCTTAAGAAGTGGGGTCACTGCCACATCCTTAATAGATTGCGGAATGGAACAATGTTTGAAGGAAGCATTAAAAAATCGGCACAAATAAGGGGCAAACATGTCATAATGCTCCAAGATGACCTTGAAAGGCAGAAGGTCCCGAGGGCATCTGTTGGGGTGCATGGCCTTGAGAATGTCTTCAGTTTCCAAAGGTGTTATCATGGAAAAAGGAGTGAGGGAAGCCTCCCGATTTTGCTCCCCAGAGTGTGGGGAAATAGAGTCAATCGCCTTATCTTGTGACCTATTTCTGGTGTTCACAGCACTGCAACAGGCCTCGGCCTGTTCAACTCTTTCCTTATTTTGTTTTGAGCAATCAGAAGTTTATCTGAGAAGGCCTTTTGAACTCTTTCACAGTCTTCTTTAGATGGTTTTATATTCTGATTGGGCACTTTGGGTTTCTGCCATGTTCTGAATAATTTCAAGAGTTCCTTTATTCGGTTCCCAGCCCTATTTATTTGATCATTATAATCATTACGTTTAGCTTCAGTGATCTTATCTATGTACTCCTTCTCCTTACACTTCCATGCTGCTTTGTTGTTAGGATTTTTACCTTTGAGCCAGGCATGCTCGGCCTGTCTTTTGTTAGTTCTTAACTGGGCCAATTCGGGTGAGAACCATTTTTGATGGTTTAAAGCATCCCTTACATTTCTTTCCTTAGTCGGGGCAATCCTATCAAGCAGCGTCATCATATCTCTATTATAGTTGTAAATTAGTGTATCAGGGTGGTCTGCATCATTACATTTTGTCATCAGGGCATCCATGCAGGCCGCCAGATCAGGGGATGTGATGGCGCTATAGATCCTGCCCAATACCTTGAGTGGCAGCTTATGTTGTTGCCTAAATGGCGTGGGAAGTTGAATCTGACACATGATGGAGGAATGGTCTGACCACAAACAATAGGTAGTAGTAACCCCTGTAAGTGTGATGTCTTCACTGGCCACCCAGTCTTAGATATTTCCTTTTATTTGTGTGGGTTCAGAATGATTAATAATCATGTTCTCATTGTTCAAAAGTTTCTCTAATTCCGTAGCTTTCCTATCTTTCGAATTCCCTCTCCAAAAATTAAAATCTCCCAGAAGGATTACAGCGGTGTTAGTTTTTCACATGGCGGATAAAAAATCAATAAGATCTTTATTGAACCAAGGTGATTCTCCAGGTGGTCTGTAAAGTGCTACAACATTTATACCAAAACTATGATTGGAAATAATCTTGGTATGCAGTATGTTGCACCCTTGACACTCCACTTTCACCTCATCCATCCCAAGATTCTTTTTACACACAATAGCAACTCCACCACCTAGACCGTTATCACGGTGTTTCCCAAAGAAAACATAATATGAGTGGGGGGGTCCCTTGCTCTATAACAGGGCCATGGGCTTCTGAGAGCCAAGTTTCAGTGATGCACATTATATCCACATCAAGCTATAAAATAAAATCGTGGACATCCAAAGTGTTTTTTTTATTAATGACCTAGTATTGAGCAGGGCGAGATTCAGGGATTTGGCAGATGAAAGGGCCAACCGGTGTGGTTAGGGTTCTTGCATATGGGGGAATCTGTTCAGCAAGCATGACACAGTAAAGAAACATGCCTTTGCAGCAAAGGCACATTTTGTTATTGTGGCATGGGCATCAAGGGCGAAGGAATCATGAGGCGTGTTCCTATGTGGTACTGGCCAACATTGGCAGGACAATCTGGACATATTTCTTTACTGTGGAATGGCATTTTTAGTGAAAATCAAGGCTGAAGGCAGCATGACGAGTGTTCTTATGTGGTTCCAGCACAGATTGGTGGCCTGTATGGACATATTTATGTTCCGTGGCATGCAGTTTTTTACTGGGAATCAAGGGTTGAAGGCAGCATAATGATTGTTCTTATGTTGTACTGGGACAGATTTATGGGCCAGTATGAATATAGTTTTTTACTGTGGCATGGACTTTTATTTACTGGGCATCAAAGGGGAGGGCAGCATGATGAGTGTTCCTAAATTGTACTGCCATATGTTGGTGTACCAGTCTGGACATACTTCCTTACAGTGGCATGGTGTTTTGTACTGGGTATCAAGGATGAAGTCAGCATGATAAGTACTCCTACGTGGTATTAAGAGTGAAGGCATAATCATGAGTGACCCTACTTGGTGCTGCCCCACATTAGTGAGATATTTCTTTACTGCGGCATGTCATTTTTACCGTGCATCAAGGGTGAAGGCAGCATAATGACTGTTCCTACGTGGTACTGCCCCAAGTTGTTGGTCCACTCTGGATATATTTGTTCACTACGGCATGGCATATTTGTACTGGGCGCCAAGGGTAGATAGCATGATTAATGTTACTATGTGGCCAGACTGACATGGATTTGTGCAATCAGTGTACATTTTCTCATGGTGGCATTGCATTTTGTACTGGTAAAGCCAATAGGAGGGTGTCCTTATATGGTAATACTGGCATGTATTGGTGCAGCCTCCAATGACACATATGGGCACAGCCAGCATGACAATGTTTTTATACTGGCATATACTGCAGGCAAAGGCATCATAGAAATGAGTTGGAAAATGCTTTATGTGCCTCGTTGGTGACTTGCATATATTGGATTTTTTCATGTGATACCCCACAAAACCGATTGCAAACTGTGGCTTCTCACCCATTTTTGCGCAGAAAGTGTGCTGAAAATGCATGCTTTTATCTCAATATTTAAAAAATAAAATCAGGGAGAACCACCACAAGCCCCTCTTGTTTGTTTCAGGTTCTTTCACTACACTCGTTGCTCCCTCATATTCGAGAAAAACATTTACGCCCAACCAATAAAAAATTCACCAACTGCCACTGATACAATTTCAAAGCTTCTTCTGCACATCACAAATAACAATCTGCAAGTCTCTGTGCTGGGTGTATTTAAAGCTTTAAAATAAAATAGGAAAATCCCAGATAACCTATGTTAAGCTCATACCAATTCATATTCTTGGTACTTGTATACTTTCCTGGATGATGGAGAAAATGAAGCTCAAGTTATTCTCCATTTTCTATAACATGATTCTAAAATGTTTTATATTAAATTTAAAATATTATGATGTTGGATTATGATGTCATGTGCGTGCTTTCCAAGTCAGTTCTATAAAACAGCATATTATTTTAGCTCACGAAAGTCAAACATTCACACATAATTGCGCCTTGCTGTAGGATAAGAACTGGGAAACGTGTCAAGTGCAGAAATTGCATATTGGGCTCTTAACCAATGTGTGAGATCTTGGGCAAATCAGTTAACCTCATAGTGACTAACCGGCCAATATTGTCAGTCTCTAAACATTCAGAAATGATCAGCCCCTATAATTTAGTTCTCCAAGTATATTCGTCAAAAAGGACTCACGGATGGTTTACCTGGCTATTGTGTTCCTTCATACATAATAATAGCGATCATTGATATATTGCACACCACAAGGTCATTTGTTTCTTTGTTGACATTCCTGGTAATATCACCTTCAAAGGTACGAAGGGAAGAACAACTACAGACTATTTTCTTGTATCTGTTAATATGTGGAATTTGGTTAAGAACTTTCATATAAGGGAATCACTATATAGTGACCATTATGCTCTTAATTTAGCCGTAGAGTGGCCTTGTGTTAAATGAAAAGGTAATCAAATTGACCACATCACAGAGAATACTTGCGCAGGTAATACCACCAAAAGGTTGAGATGGAACGACTGAACAAAAACCGAGCTGGGGAAAAAATGATGAAGGATAACATGGCTTTGTTCCAAGCTGTGCTAAATCCTGCCTCTACTCCAAGGGCAATAGTTGAATATTTCACATAGTTGATGGGAAATATTAGAGATGGATTTATGGCGAGATGTCTGTCTAAAGGAAAAAAGGGCACCAAGGTTGGATGGGTTGATAAAGATTGTAGAATGGCAAAGACTACTCTACTGAGCCTACTCAAAAATCAAGGGATTTCTAAGAGTGGGATTGCTCAGGCTAGGGCTAACTATAAAGAGCACATTAGAAAACCTAGGATAATGTTGGAAAATCAAGCATGAGATAGGCTCAAGATAGTGAGTAAAATGAATGATTCACAGAACGTCTAGAAAGAAGTAAATGGCTGTCCCATATACACAGACCAAGGAGCAGTGATGGAGTCCAGCATCTAAGATCCAGCATCCAAGAACTTTATTTTCAGTAAAGTTTATGAACCGAAGGAGGGGAGGATGTAGTGGAGATTGCTCCTTTGTTAAATCTGAGGCAAGCAGATAATATGTACGGTGAGGTTTGCATGTTGCTTGAAGAGGTGCAAAAAGCTATTCAAAGTGCAAAACATAGCCATGCTCCTGACAGTGATGGGATACGGGTACAGGGCCAATCCTAACAATATTGTTTAATGCGCTACTGAGATCAAATTCTATACTAAGGGAATGGTCAAGAGCGATCATCATTCCCATTTACAAAAAAGGTTGTAGAACAATCCCCCAGTCATATCGGCCAATATCCCTCCTGAACACTAGTTTTAAAATGTTTGGGAAGTGCTTAGTCCTCACATTGGAAAAGTGGGTTACAAATCGTGAGATTCTATCCCTGATTCAGTTAGGGTTTAGGCCCAAACGAGTGACAATGGAGCAGTGTTTAAATGTGTACTTGATGATTACCCATTCCCTGAATTTTAAAGAGAAACCAATCTATCTTGCATTTATGGACCTGAGCATTGCCTTTGACAAAGTTAATCTGAATAAATGATGCCATGTGCCTAGGTCATATAACTGACCAGTAGCTAACCTGGGCATTTTAGAGTTTTTACATAGAGCAAATAAGGCCTGTATTTGTTCTGATAGAGAGGCTCATTGCACAACCTGTTCTCGATCAATTCAGGAGTCAGACATGGGTGTGTCTTGACAGCCCTGCTTTTCTTGCTGTATTTAATGATCTCTTGGAAAAGCTCCTGGAGTGCAATGCTGATGTTCTCAGGTAATGTTAATTATGGGTAAAATGTTAATCCCAGCCTTAATCTATGCCAATGATATGGTCCTCATTGCACGGACCCCAAGAGCTTTGAAGATCCTGGTTAACAAATTGTCTTTATGAGAGATTTGGGTTTGAATATTAACACCAACACGTCAGCCGTAATGGTAATGGTATGCTTGTGGTAAAAAAGATTGTGCACATTTCCCAAAATCACGTGTGATGGGATAGTGATCCCAAGAGTGAACCAATTTAATTATCTGAGGGTTCGCTTTAATGAGGATTTCACTGGGAATTCACACATCTCGAAACAGGTCCCCATTATGAAACAGACCATAGTTGGTATCCACAGATTCATAAACAGGCTCAAGCGGCAACCGCTTGGCATTATAAAAAAGATCTATAATGAACGCACTATAGGGGCGATCACATATGGTGCTGTGGTCGGAGGGTATGGAGATAATGGCATACTTTAAAAAGAAGAAAATCTTTTTGTAATCATTCTTGGGGCTACCTGCATCAGCCCCAAACTTTGCATCGCATCAAGAGATAGGCCTTCCCTTCTTAGAGGACTGATTGGTCTTGGAGCCAAATATGCTGTGTTTGAGACTCTGGACTAACCCGAAGGCTGGGCTGTTAGAGAAAATGATAAAGGACCTATTGGGGGAAAATGGTGCTGATAAGATTGGTTGGCTAGAGAACATCAAGAAAATGCTGGGGCGGGTAACTAATAGTGGTATGATCACCAATCCTACAGTGCTGGATAACAGTACGGGTCGATATTTACAGAAAAAAATTGCAGAGTGGACATTTGATGCTAGAGAGACACAGGAATTGTTTAAACCAATTAACGGGCAATTGATGAGATCTGCAATAAATACAATTAAAGAGTTTCTCATCTGGTCAAATTTCAAGTACCAACGGGCACCCATTACAAGAGCACATTTTGAGAGCTTTAAGCTGGCTGAGGTTCTAAGTAAGAGATCTGGCTGGGATTTTGAATTAAAATGCCCTCTGTGTCAAGCTGGGCATGAAGATTTAGTACATTTCTTATTCTTCTGCCCAGCTTACTGCTAGCTAAGGAAATATTATTTGATACCTCTGTTTCTAGGTCTGGCTTCACTCAGTATAGGCCTGCTCTCTACTATCTGCTGAATGCAGCCTCACCAGCTATTGCTTGGAAACAATCCCTATTTATTAGTAAAGCCTGGCAAACACCAGAAAGGGGAAAAATAGAAGAGCGTATAACCATAGAAAAAAGTGATGTATAGTAGAAGAGTTTGACCTAAAAGCAGTTTGGTTACGTAGTACTCTGCTGTCCTTAGAGAATTTCTCTGAGCTCTGAACTGTGAGATGCACACGATTTTACTAACGCTGTGACATCATTATGAATGTGATTCCACAAATAAATTGTTGTCCTTTTTGCTTTTAGCTTTTGAATGGCTGGAAGTGTTTTTTGTCAAATGAGATGTAAGTGATTTTATTAACACTGTGATTTTATAATGTATGTGATTTTACAAATAAATTGGTGTCCTTCACTTTTTAACGGTTGGAAGTGTTTTTAATCAAGTTTTTTTGTATAATATATCTTTTATGGATCTTTTTAAAATCTGAAATAAAGAAATACTAACTAATAACAATTTAGCAATACCACTTGAAATCTATGGCTCTCTTCCAATCTGCGTCTATGTCCGCATACTTTCACCCTTCTGGTATTTTCTAATTTATATCCACTAGCTATGCAGATGTATGTGTATCTTTCTCATTGTTTCCAATCTGTCTCCATGGTTAAGAACAGTTATATTCATTGATACTCCTAATCTGAGTATTTTCTCTATGCTGATGTATGTGCAACTTTTTCATACAGCTACATTTACATTATACTTTCCTTGTGGCTGTTGTTGGTAAAATGTGTCCCTGACATATGCTAGAAAACAAGTAGCATCACCGTGGACTGCTAAAATTGCCCTTGAAATGTAATTTGTTTATGTGACAAATTGACTTCTGCCCTGCAGGATTACAAGGATAAGTCAGGCTACAGTGCCAATTTAACCGTCACACTTCTACAAAACAAGAGCCAACACAATCATAAAGGTAAAACAGGCAAAGTTAAGAGATATACCCCCTTTGCCTTTTGTGGTAATGTGGGCCGAGGGAATTCTGTAATCTCAACAGGGATGTGAATGTGGTTCAGAAGCAACCCAAACAGTGAAGTATAACAGTCCAAAACAATTTATGCAAATATATTTACTTTAATTAAACACACCATGTACAATAATAAGCAACTATTAAATACTACAAAACCCACCCCTGTAGAAAGAACATAGAAGATGCCAAGATAGGTGATGCAGCACTCTGGGTAAGGAGACAGTGGGATAAAAGGCAATGAAAATATTACAATGTTCAAAGGATATGTTTTTGAGGTTGCCGAAGGGGTTTAAAATGGCCTAGCCACTCTCTACGACTCAAAGTTTGACCGGGGGCAGAAATCGGTCAATAATACCTCTGCAAAGGCAGCAGGATTTTCATTGTTGTTTGATGGTTAGTTTCAGTTTGAGGATGTAATGGTCGCAGTGGTGCAGCGGGAAGCTGTTGTGAAGTCGGGGATGAACAGAAGATATCTGCGGTCTCGAAGTGTCTACACACCATGTTCGGCAGTCAAGGATCAACGGCGGCAAGCTGGTTCCAGGATGCTTATGTGGGACAGTTTGATTGCGGAGGCTCAGAGGTCTACACTAACCACGCACCTTCCATTCTCAATAGGATCAAGGGCCTATATGTATGCAGCACCCTGGTGTGAGGCTAATTCTTTTGTGAATGGGTGTGCCCCTTTGATTATGTTCCCAGGCCATCTTCCTGTGGAATGGCTGTCCCTGGGAAAGGGTGTAACCTGCCCTTATGAAGGGACAAAAAGAGGCAATAATTCAGGCTACATTCCTGCCAGTAGGACACGGTCCAGCCTGTCTGGGGAGAATACACATAAACCTTCCACAGCTGAGCTGGGCTTACAGGGTTGACATGTGTGATATCAATTTGATGTGTCTTGGGCAACTATGAGAGATGCTGCACACCATACCCTAACTCATGTATGGTTTATATTTACAGATTAGCTTGCCACCATGACAACATACTTATAGCTATACAGTTTGTGGAACAGGGGTGCATACCTTAAAGGCAACCTCTGTACTGCAGGGCCTGGTTCATGTAATTATTTGCATGGAAAACAGGGTACTTGTGCGCCAAACTGCTCGCAAATCCACGTTCATCAATTCATGAAATTGAATCTGCTGTACTTTTCCTGGACTTGGGTGGAGCAGTCGAGGGCCTTTCGCAAGACTCCAGGCAGAACATTGGCGTGGCTTGGGCAGAGGACTGGGAAGGGGCGGAACATCAAAAATGGGGAAGAACTTGCCAAAAAGTGTGCGTTCTGAGGGACAATCTGCAGGCAGTCCATAGCACACCCACAATTGCGCGGCACAAGACATATTCATGGTTTCGATAGCGCAACCTCTCGGCCAGGAAATGTCCACACAAGTCCTTCATACTATCTGCCACCCGAAGGCAGGCATAAGTATACATGTGCTTATGAATGGCAGCGCAGAGGTGGGTTTGCATGTCGGATTTCAGGGTGGGTGTACGCAACCGGGGTTACGATCCAAGTTAGGGGTGTGTCTACATAGTGTATGGGGGTGCAGGGACGCTTTACAGGGGTTCACACGCAGATTACGATTTTTCATATGCATATTGTCAGGGTGCCAGATACAGCAACGGGTGACCCTGCGCATGGTCCCCAAAAAGCAGGCCTGCTTGCGGGGGACCCCACGCACTGTTTGAAGGGTGCGTGTATTCATGCTCAGGGGAATACATTTACTTTGCGCACTAAATTCCATGGATACATGGGGCACGCATTTTTTTATCTGTGCACAAGCTCGTGCAGTGTCCTTCTTGGCGCACGGTCCCTGTGGGATTTCTGCACACATTTCCATAGATCAGGCCCTTAGTTGTCATTGCAGCTGTCAAGAGAGTACCTCTGACCTCTGAACATGCTCTGGGTGACTGGTAGAGAAGGCGAACAGATCATGATACTGATGCAGCAGGGCACAGGTAAACACTGTGCTATTGGCATGGAGTTAATGAACTGCATAAATTTACTAATTAATACAAATCAAAAAAGCCAGGGCTTCTGCAACCTTGCCAGATGGCAAAACCTCACAGTTTATTATTCTGATTCGAGGAAGTCTGACGTGGGGATAAGGCGTGGGGATAAGGGGACAGGAAGGCAGGGATGTCATTTAGGGGTTGCCAGAGGTCGCAACTGCGACCTCTGAGGTCTCCCTTGCGACCTCTAAAAAGAAATAAAAAATATAAAATGTTTGTAATGCAAGCTCCTGGCCTGTGGCTCTTTACTTCTGGGGTGGCTGGGTTTCTTGTTCATGCCCCTTAAAAAGAAGAAAAATAAGAACAGGAGTGCCACAAGTCTAACACTTTCAGCACTGACCCTAAATAAGAAAGAATAGGAATACCAAATAATGTGTCTTTTTGGAATTCTATACAATAATTGCTAGGCTCATTAAATGTTTATTTCAGGCACACATCAGGGGGTGAATCACTTATTTAGTCTGTTCTTAAACGCCTCACCTCACTCAGCCTTTCATCCTTCTTAGGTCGATAAATGAGTACCAACACAGGTTGGGTGATATTGGGTGTATATTTTGTCGATATAAAGCGCTTAAGCGTAAGTGCTATATAATAACACATCATTATCATTTGGTCATGGACGTCTGCTTGCATACACAGTAATGTGGTACTATGGGCCTGTACACACTGATCTTAATGAAACATATGGCGATCCATTCTTGTATGAAATGTCCATCACATAGTGATATCGTAACTTTATTTTTCGTAGTGTTCAATGCTATGTGATGCCACTTCCTGTTTTGACAACGGGTGAAATGTCGTGTTCCATCGCTACCCGCGATATCACTTCGGGCGGGGGTCAAATGACATCACTTCCTGTGATGTCATCAGGGGGTCAAGGGTCGTGTGATGTCACTTCCGCTACCCCTGGCATTTTGGTGAAATGACGTCCCTGCAAAGGGAGTACCCATACCTACTCTGTTTGCCGTTGGCAGCATATCAAGCTATGGCTTGTGATTGTGGTAAGGGGTGGGGGCAGAGATTCTGGATCCTTGCATCTCTTTGGTTTGGAGCTAGGTGTAGAAGGAGCGGAACCCAGGACCACAACATTCCTTAGGATGGCCCTGATTCCACTGCCTGCACACCTCACGAATAAAACGACCCTTCCGTGTGTTATCTACTCCATTTCCCTCCATCCCCCACCCCCTCTCAGTCTCTTGCGAAAGGTGGTGTACATGTTAATAAAAAGGAAAACGAGCTAGAGGTCTGTGTATTAGCTCCAGGGCCCGAATGCTTGAATTTAGACAGATTGGCCACTGCCTTCCTTCCTGGCCGCACGGCCCACCTGGTCGCCTCTTGTTTTTCCTGCCCTTGCAGTTTCCATACCTTCCAGCTGAACGAGCCACAGCCTCGAAAGCAAATAAAGGCAGGCGGTTGCTAAGAACTCCGAGATTACGCATGTCCACCAGCCTCTCGCTGTTTGCTCGCGCTGCACGCAGGAGGCAGTGGGCGCTGTCATATGGTGTTTTCATTTCCGCCCGGGCACATTTGTATTCCATTTGTCCAGAGTAGACCGAGGCAGCTGTTTTTCAGTGTCCGTCTGCGAGAGAAATTGGAAATATGTTATGCTCTATTACACAGGCAAATCTAACGCGGCAATCTAAATATGCGCCATACACTTCTCAAGCGTCCATTCGAGTGAAAACAGGTGTTTGCTACGTCCTGGATTACTACCTTGTCAGGCCATGATTCTTAATCTATTACCCAGCAGTAATTCCTCGATAACAGACTTTGGTCTGATACCACGTTATAAATAAGAGGTCAATGGGCCTGGGCTGACGGCACGCTTTTAAATTCGGTCCTCAGAACGAACCCTTCCTTGATTCCCATTCATATCTTGGCCACTGCTGAGACTGCAAAGCATGTTGGCAATTGTGTGCCATCGGTGATAGTGGTTTTATGGGGAAAGGTATGGGAAAGCGAATCTGTTGGTCAAGTGAGAGTGCAGATTTGGCAAGAGAAATGTATAGCTACAAGATGTCCTGGTCAAAAAGATGATGAATGAAAAGATTCCATGAGGAAAGGGAGCACTCCTATCTAGTCCAATAAAAGCAAAGCAAGGTTTAGCAGCCTCCACAGGACTGCATGGCCTGATTTTCTGTTTTCTTTTCTATTTGTACTGTGCAGACAGGCACTACGACCATGAGGTTTCTCAGCGCTAAACCAAAACAATGTCAAACAGAAGGGAAGAAAATTATGAAGTAATCATTCAGTCTGAATCAAGCAGCAAGGTTTCCAATCTTTTCATGAAGACCGGAAGTGATGGTGTCTCCCTAATATCCAGAAGGAGATTATTGGAAAGTTTGATGCCAACAGTTGTCCACGATTGTCTGTATGCCCGATCTGTTAAACATTGGAACTTTAAGCATGATATAGGCTTCTGATCTTCGTCATCTATTTGAGCGCCACTACGCCATTCTCTGTCTCAAAAAGGGAGAAGTGGTGCCATAGAGGGTATCATGGATTAAGGCCAAGAGTTTAAATTTAATCATGGATTCAACAGGGATCCACTGGAGTCTTTTCGAAATGGGTGCATATGTGTGTGTGTTTAGTTCTGTTTGTTACAACATGAGTTGCTGTGTTTTAAAGAATTTACAATCTTTGAATGGACTGTTTAGTGGAACCTGGAGAAAGGCCATTATAATAATCTAATTTAGCCTCCATTATGGTCTTTCCAGGATAGCACAATCTGATTCTGATACCAGTGGTCCAATTTGTTGTAAGAGCATTAGATAGTAATGAATAGAGTGTGATATGCTACTGATTTGTGGGGCTAATGATCACTAAGAATCCAAATTGATACCTAGTGATTTTAATTGATGAAGAACCTGTATGGTGGAACCAGAATCATCAAGGTCCACAAACCCTTGCAGCTATTTCCTACGAATATAAGAAGGTGGAATAAGCAAAATTAGCACCCTGATTGGGGGAGCCTGCCAATCAGGTGACTAGGAACGCGGGCTGAAACCAGTGATCTCAGCCCATGTTCCAAGCTGCCTTGACCAATGGTTCCCCCCTGTTGCCATATCCCCCCTGTCCCCTTATATATTTATTTTATTAAATATATAAATTAATAACTTTTTAATGCATAGAACACAATGCATCATAAAAGAAAAGTGTATCATATCGTTGCCATCAGTATATCAACATTAAGTCTGCTAATTCATGCTTCGCTAACAGCTATTATTTCATAGATTGTTTCCGTAACCTGGTGAAGTAAATTATGCATCCCTCATGATTCCCAGACATGAATATAGCCCACAGGTCATTAGGGCTTACTGCCATCTCAAGGCCCGAAGCTTTGATCGCTTGTAGCCGAAGAGCTATCTTTGCGCAGCAGTCAAAAAGGAGAAGACAAACAGATTCCAAGACAAGTTCATCACAGAACCGACAGAGTCTATGGTTCCTTGCAACTTTAGTCAAACACCCAGTAATCTGAAGAGTTTTTGACTGCATTAAACTTAAGGCGCAGATAGTCCCATACTAGACGGTTTCCAATAAAATTCTGAATATAAGATGGAATCAATTGTCTTTCCAGAATGTATGGAAAAAAACATTCGGCTGTTGATTTCATGGCCAAATCGACTATCATCTGTTCATGGATGTGAGCCTCTAATAGTGGCATCATAGCTCATTCATATTGACTGATGGTCATTACAAGAGGATCCAGGGACTTCACTTAGGGGTCACCAGCGGTCTCCCTTGCGACCTCTAAAAAAAAAATCTTTTTTTTTTTTTAAATGCAAACTCCTGTGTTGTGGCCAGCACCATGTGGCTCTTTACTTATGGAGTGGCTGGCTTTCTAAGAAAAATAAGAACAGGAGTGCCACAAGTCTAACACTTTCAGCATTGACCTTAAATAAGAAAGAATAGGAATACCAAATAATGTGTCTTTCTGGAATTCTATAAAATAATTGCTAGACTCATTAAAGGTTTATTTCAGGCACACTTCAGGGAGTGAGTCACTGAATTAGTCTGTTCTTAAACGCCTCAACTCAGCCTTTCATCCTTCTGAGGTCGATATATGAGTACCAACACGGGTTGGGTGATATTGGGTGTATATTTTTTCTATATAAAGCGCTTGAGCGTAAGTGCTATAAAATAACACATCATTATCATTTGGTCATGGACGTCCAATACCCAGTGTAGAGAATTTCATAAAAGTAAGTTTGGTATAAAACACTTCATGCAGCAAGCCAGATGTACGTTAAAAAAACATATCCCAAAAGATCGAATTACAAAATCACGGAGCCCTGCTGCTCGTATTTTGTAATTTGATCTTTTGGGATTTTGCCTGATTGTCCCCCGCACTGCCTTTAAGGTATGCAGGGGACAACCCTGCAGCCCCGCAGCCCATAACACCTAACTGGGGAAGCGGGGAACACCCCTGCAACCCCTGCTCCCCTTTTCGGTATTATGTTAATGTTAATGTTAAAGTTAAAGGACATTTGTACCTCGCACTATCACCACCGGAGTGGTCCCCTGGTGTTCTGGCAGCTCTGAAAGAGGAAGGGAAGGGGGGTTAGTGGGAGGAAGCTGGAAAAGTGCAAGAGAGCAGTGATGTCCTGTTGGCGGCCTCAGCCCGGTGGGTCTGTTGGCTGGGCCTGTGGTGTTTGCGGCCGGCAATCATCGTGTGCTGTTGTGCGAGTCTGTGGGGCTCATTACACGGATGGCGGTGAACCATGGCGCTATTAGCGCCATGGTTCATGCTGGTAAAATACCGGCACCGCCTTGGTGGAAAGGGGAATTACCGCCCTATTCCAAGGTTGGCGGGGCAGTAATTCCCCCTTCCACCATTGCCCTTCCCCATTCCCATTTTTGCCCCATAGGGCTCTATGGGAATGGGGAAGGCGCTAATTATGGTACCGCAAATTGCGGTACCGTAATTAGCTCCCTGGTCCCTTTGCGGGTTGGTTTTTAACGCCTGCAAAAAGCAGGCGTTAAATTCCCCAACCCGCAAAGGGACCTCGTAGTAAGGCGGTAAGTATTTACCGGTACCGGTAAAATACCGGTACCGGTAAACCCTTACCGCCATCCGTGTAATGAGGCCCTATGTGTGTTTTTGTTTTGTTGTTGCCATGTAGTGAAGTTTGTGCGGTTTGCTGTGCTGTAGGTTTGTGGATGTGTTTGGTTAGAGTTTGAGAGGTGTATGCCCAGGGGGGAAATTGTTAGTGCAATTGGTTAGTTGGCATCTCTATCCTGAATTGAGGCACTGGGTTTGTATAATTTCCCCAGATGGGGTTCGGGAGCACCCCTGCGCCTCTGTCCTGATCTGGGCTCATCCGGCCTTCAAAGTCCCTTTCACATCTAGCCCCTCCTTCACCAGCCTTCCTCGCAGCCCTACCTGTCTTCCCTTTCCACTCATATGTCCAGTGCACCTGCCAATGTCCACAAGTCAGCTAGTGTGGTGATTGCCAATATCCTGACAATTCCACAACACTGTGATACCTGGTGGCAACTAAGGGGCGAGTGTGGGTGTTGGGTGGGATTAGGGTAGGGTTGTTGACTCCGTCTCCATAGGTGTCACCTGTGTTCCACTCTACCCGGCGTCACCCGTCCAGGTGCTGTGGCAGCTTCCCAGTCAGTTCTGGGAGTTGATTATGGGCAAAAGATCTAATCTACTATGCCGAATGCACACTAAATGTGCATTCAGCATTTTAGATTTGATATTTTTGTTCATTACCCAGCAAGCCCATGAGAATATTGCTCGCAGCATGGACAAGCTTCCAGTACAAAATTCAGCAAGACGAACGTAATGCGTTTTCTCATGGACATCAGACCAAAATCTAAAAAAAACATACAGATGACATGCATTGTGGTAATGTTAGAATCCGCTTGAGGGTCATCAATTCTATTCGAGAGATGGCCTCCAATGATCCAAGCACCCATCCCTCTGCAGCATAATAAAAAATGGGGGCAATCTTCATGGAATACAATTTGACCAAAAATCCCCCTCCCTTGTAAGCAAAGGAACAAACAGCTCCTGAAATGTGGGCACTGCGGACTTTAAGTTTACTCAAGTGTGATAAAATTGCAAGGCTTGCATCAAACAATATCCCCAAATAGGTGTATTCATTTACAACTTCAATAGGGTCCCCTTTAAAGTTCCAGACAACTCAAGCCACTTTTTTGTGTGGAGGCTTGAACACCATGATTTTAGTTTTTGTCGTCTTCACTTTTAAAGACGTTAATTCAGAAAAGGAGAGGGGGTTATCTAAGACAAATTGTAAACCAATGGGTGTGAGATCTAGAATAACTATGTCATCGGCATAGCCAAACCTCTGTACAGCCTAGTTAACCAATTTAGGTAGAGTACATCTGGGACCACTCAGTTCCCTCCCCATGTCGGATAAATACAGATTAAACAACAGAGCTATCAATGTGCAGCCTTGTTTGAGTCCCAATTTCGTGTTAATCTAACGTGAGGTTCCACCGTTGCTCTCCAACTTCACTTTTACCCGTGACTCCTTGTTCAACATCAGGATCATTTTCAGCAGGCCAGATGGAATCCCCCAACTGTACAACTTTCCCCATAGCCTTCCCTGGTCTACTGTGTCAAATGCAGCACTATAATCCTCAAATGCTGCATATGTGGGGCGTCTGCAAATCTGCCATGACTGTTGAATTATGGTGGGAAAGGCAAACACATTAACAGAAGTAGAAAGCCCCTTTCGGAAACCAGTTTGGTTCAATTGAATATTAGCAGCAGTCTCAGACCAACTTGCAAGTTCCTCGAGTAAAATTTTGGTGAATATTTTGGAGGGAACATCCAACATCGTGAGAAGGTTATCATTTCAAGGATCTCTGTGGGAACATTTCTTAAGGACGGGACCAGGATGCTGTCATGCCATGATTGCGGAAGCATTTGGGTAGCAGCAATGCTAGAAAAGAGATGGTGTAGGACATTGGTCCACAACCCAATAATTGATTTTATGAGAGGGCTGCACAACCCGTCAGGGCCCGGAGCCTGTGATGACTTACTGTTAATAATTAGTCTTGCAACTTCATGTTTGCTTTCCAGAAAGTGCCACACTCTGCAATGCGTAGGAATTACTGGTTGTTCCAGGTTAGTGCCCCCAAGTGTATCATTGATGTAATTGATCCAGGCAGACTCAGCAACACCATTGATTATGGCAGTACTACATTTTCACATTCTCTAAACTGGCGATGTTTATTTAATTTTTGCATTCCCCTACACCTCCACCTACCTCATTTTGGTAGCGACGAGTGCCCCTATCGCCGCCGCTCCCGACGGCTGCCATAAAAAGGGAAGAGGGTCTCTTTTCAATCCATGAATGGGACGCCGGAAGGTGCCTCATTCATGGAACGAAAAAACGTTCAATTTGCCTCACCCCAGCCCATGGGACGAGTGCTAATGGCATTAAGCACCCATTCCAAGGGCTGGAATGGGTGGTAACGTCCTAGTGCCCTTGTTATATGCCCTTGCTTTGCTTAGGCCTATAACTCGGGCTGCTGGTCCATCACCACCCATTCCAGCCATTGGAACGCATGCATAATGCCACATTATGGTCTTCAATTGGTCCAAACCTAACCAGTTCGATGCCATCGACCCTACAAAGACCTCAAAGGTATACAGGACAAAGTCAACATTTTCATTGTAAGAACTGGATCGTTGGGAAACAATCTGGGTGTCATCTGCATAATTCTGAAAGGTGACTCCCAGACTGATCGAAAAGGCAGTGCAACTGTATTAGGCGAAATGCAAGAGTCTTGTGCGACTCCACATGTCAAAACCTAAGAGACTGTCACATATTGCTTCACTTTTACTCTTGATGTTTCTATTCAAGAAGAAAGAGCCACCCCAGTGTGCTGCTTCCTCTATACCATGGCTGAAACCCTTAAGTGGTCCAAAAGGATAGCATGGTCAAGAGTATCAAAAGCCGCTGACAGGTGTAACAGCATCAGCATACCTATGTGCTTCTCGTCTGAGATTTTTAAAAGTGTGTCTTTAACATCCAGTAACACCATTTATGTACTTCCGTAGGGACAACATCCACTCTGCCTGTCACCTAGGATCAACTGGGTTTATAGATGGAACTTTTAATAGAACCAGAAAACTGGAAATTTAGCTGTAATTGCCAAGATTATCGGGCTCTAGCAATGGCTTCTTCAGCAGCAGTGCGACCCAAACCTGCTTTAAACTTTTAGAAATAGTAGAGGATTGAAAAAGAGCTATTAACGGTATGTGTGGCCAATGGTAACAGCACATTGACGCATGACCTAATGTCCTGAGAATTACATGGGTTTCCTGGACAATTTGGAGGAGTTAAACTTACAATGATTCAGTTATTGTTTCTACTACGGCAGGGTCTCTAAAAGCCAATGGTTTAGGGCAGTTTGCTATGTCAGATATAGCTTTGTCCGGAGGGTTGTGAATGGCAGTGGCCTGTTTCCTGGTAAAGCCAGCTTGATAGCTGCTTCCAGTTGGTTGATGCCTTTATCAAACCCCATATTCATGGGGGATTCCAGCCCTACATGGGAGGCTGAGATGAAGTCCCTGGTGTTTTTAATTTGGTGCCAGTTGCTCTTGATTGCAAAAATCATTAGAGACTGTGTTTTAAAGTGACAGACAGCTGTCACAGATGGCACAAGAATCACTCCAAATCTCAGAGGAGGTTCAAGGGTTTTTATTAATATTTTAGGGGGCCCTAGGGCCCTCCTTCTCTTTCTCTTGTCTTAGTTAGTACCACCTCTCTAACCCAGGAATCCCAGACCGATGTTAGTATATACTGAAGGTTGACACATACTATTTACATTTCTGCTCAGACTAGGGATGAGGACCTAAAGGCAGATGTGCCTTCTCTAACTAAACTACCTAAGGGGCTTCCTACTTTTGCTACTCGAACAAGTTGTTTTCTACTGGGATTCAGTTTTACATGAGAGTAAAAATCCCACAGGACATTGGTCGTTCCACTATTACCCAGCCATCATCCAGTCCTGGATGTAAACTGTCTACCTGAAACTGAACCCATCCAAGAACAGGTGTGTTCTCATCGAGCCATCCACTAAACAACAACTTGTCCAACATTGGCTCAATGATGACTGCATAGAAGGGTTTGATCTACAACTCTCGGATTCAGCAAAGTACTTAGGCTTCACCATTGACAACAAACTAACCTTAGAGAAACAAATAACAAGAAGGCCCAAACGGCCTGGCTCCAAATCTCCACCCTTCCCAAAATCAAACCCTTCATCCCGCCGGAACGTGGTGCAGGCACTTGCACATCGATGGGGGAAATACCCTTCTGACGGGGCTCCCAGCTGTACACTTGGTCACCGAAAAGCACTCCACCACACTGCAGCACGTCTTATTACGGGCACATAAAAATGTGACCCATCACCCCTGACCTACGTGAACTACATTTACTTCATCTCGAGGCCAGGACACTGCTCAAGACTGCATGTAACATCTACAAAGTAGTCACGAGAAGCACACCAGCGTACCTGGTGGCTAAGATCCACATATCTGGCGGCACAGGCTACTTGCGCAGCTAATAGACCAATTGGCTTGAATCACAACTTGTCCACAAAGAGAGACTGCAAACAATTCTTTTCTTGTCATACACCCACTGTCTGGAACTCAATCCTGGTATCTGCTCGGAATACCCCCACAATTCTACAATTTTGGAAATCTCTCAAAACAGGGCTTTTTCAACAACACCTGACCAAGGACAAATCTCAATGGATGGACATACTGATGCACAGTGCTAAGGATTTTAAAGATGCAGCACATTCCAGACCAGGACTCTTTTTACTGGTCAGATATGCGACGCACAATAAAAACACTTTTAAGTTTATTACATTCAGATTCAATTTTTGAGAAGGCAGCCAACCCGTCTCCCACCCCTCCTTAACGTACACCCCGTGTCGCAATGGACCATGAACCAGGCTGGTGTGTAATAATGAAATATTTATTTATTTTTTATTTTTTAATAAAAATCAAAAACCTTCAAAATAGGGCAGCAATCACCAGTATGGTGATAATTACACAGGAAAATGATAGGATACACTTAAATTAACCTTCTAACATCAGATACACAATGCACAAGTGAATGAAAGCAAGATTACTTTTTGGGTAATATTTTAAATGGTACCACAGTTAGGTATTCCCCTTGCAACACTCCCTCAAACCCCTGTTAACCATTTATTGTGTGGGTGGAGAGGTGTAGCAAGGAGTCAGGTATACTAAACAAAACGCAGAATGAAAATCCGACCTACCACCCCTGAATGGGGGGCCAAAATCAGATTGAGCTCCCTTGAAATGGCATTCGGAATTACTGAATGGTGATTTTACATGTGCGGTTGAACTAATAAGGCAAGAATGTGTGTGGCTGTATCAAAGAAGCAAGAAAACTTGCAAGCTACAAGGCAAGGTGCTAAACAATGGGCATACAGTTTAGAAAATTGACTTTGGGAGAAAAAACTGTGCAGCAGGAATCACACGTAGCAAAATTGCAATAGCTTAGTTTTCACAGGTTTAAAAATAGCAAACAACTTAGGAATTGGGCTAAACAATCAAAATCGGAAGTCGGTTTTAATGCTAAGGTACAAAGGCACATAACAAGTATGATCCTAAAGTGGAAGGATGATTCTGGATGGGGACAGTATGGGATTCTTTGTAGGAAAAGTAGATCGGATTTTATAATGAAAGCAGTTAGACGGGTCAAATCAGTTTTAAGAGGAAAATGACAGGTTATACTGAGACTATTTTTTTTTGTGTGGCTAAATTATGAAAGAAGGACACTGCAAGCGAGAAAGTTAATTTGCAATGTTGACCCATTCACGCCATGTGCCTCTTTATATGGGAATTACCTAATGTAATCCAAATAGTACTAAGGACTGATACAACAGACTGAAGTGATTTGGAATGAATTGTGCTAACACACAGAGATTAACACAGATTTTCCTAAGGACAGGATACACAGAGAATTCTGACAATTTAAGAATTTACTAGGGTATTTATAGGATTTCTATAGGATTGGACATAATACAAGGTAACAAAGCAATGGATGCAGCTTTTTGGTTACTGGGGAAGGGTGATACTTACAAAAAGCACTTGAATGGGGTAGTTTCGACAGCCAGCCAGGCCTCTGGCCAATGGGACAAGGATATGGTCACTTGGGCAACAACTGTGCTCTCTTGTTGGGACACACCAGGGCATCCGGGGTCTGGTCACAGTGGACGGCGGGATGCATCAGCTGGTTAAGGACAGGTCTGGTCCCGGGGTTCTCCCAAAGAGTCAGCAGCCCTTCCTCCTCTCTCCCTGAATTTTTGGGATTTTTGTAGGGTTTAATTCTGGATGGTGGTTCTGCCTGGATAGGAGGTACTGCGTGGACCTGGCGCTCGAGTCTGGAATCTTGCAGGGTGTATGTGGAATGTCTGGATCTCTGTATGTTGATTCATGAATATTCTGATTCTTGAATGTCCTGACTCTCCCTAAGCTTCCTCCTTTTATAAACCGGATGACATCAGAGGATTTTTACTATGTGGGCAGAACTAAGCTAGACCTACCTCTAAGAAATATAGGTCAGTCTGTGAATGTCGCCGCCTCCCTTTAAGCATATTAGACCCAGAGAAGTGACATCAGCTTTACGGTGTGTGTTTTATGATGTGCATTGTTATACCACAGTTGCTTTTGCCAAAATCAGTTATGACACAAAATGCAATTTTTTTTACAATTGTTAGCCTCCTGAATCTCAGATAGGCAGATCCCATATTTTACAAGGAATCTACCATTCCAAACCCCAGGTTTGTACAATTCTGGTTTGTCCTTCTAGCAATCTTGCACAATTTCTATGGAATATATTTAACTTAAAATCTACAAATGGATACACAGAAGCTTATCAATGTTGGGCATATTTTCATTTAACTTTGATAACCGTCTCATAAACAATTTTGCCAGAAATGTCTTTTTACTGTCGATCGCGTCCCCCACATGCTAGGAAGATCCACATCATCTTATTTTAATGACGTGAAAATCACATTAAAACCATCATAATTTTACATTACTGCTTTTTCATATCACTGAAATAAATGTTTTAATGCAAAAAGTCTTTTGATTCTCATGGGCCGGATTTGTTCTCAAAAGTGGGCAGTCTTCCTAACCCCCCAGCAAATTTCTTTCCTTGGTCATCTATGCCCAGAGGTTGCCATGGATTCTCCTTTGAAGTCCTTAGTTTGAATGCAGAGGATTGTCACACTTCTGAGGTAAACACATGGGTTGGAGTCCCCCTTTGTTCTTGGGTGCTTCCCTACCATGCAGTCTGAGGCACCCTGTAATTATCACACTTGGCAGTCCACAGAACTGGGTCCCTGCCCCGGAAAAGGGAAATCACAGGGTGGTGTGAGATTTGGCCTTTGAGCCAAACTTGTCTAACAGGAATGCCTGAATCAGCTATGCTGTTGAAATTCTTTTTGTAAAGAAAATAAAATACACAGAGTTAAATATACCTATATTTTTGCTGCCTTTCTTCCCCCAATGTACAGTTGTGTTTCTGGGCATTTTGCAGTATTCTTTCCCATTTAGCTTCAATCGTGTCCTTTCATTTCTCTGCTAGGTAAAGTAGCACGGGTTAATTTTATTTTGATCCATTTAACAAAATGCTGTTTTCCTCACATTTTGCTGTCTGAAAGCTTCCAGAGCTCTAGTCAATTTCTGTACACAGCGACATGTTCAAGAAAAGGGTTCTTTGAAACTGACATAAACAAAGGGAGAGAGAGGGCTTCTTGTGAAGAGTTTTGCCTGTGTTACTTTGTAGCAAAAGTAAACGCTTGCCGTACAGCCTGAAATTAATTTCTCTTCTCTTTCACAGATTTTACTGGACACTACAATGCCTTTCATGGGGGACTGGCCCTCATTTGATGGTGTTCATCCTGTATTTTAATGCGCATGGCTGTGTTTTACTGGAACCAAACTGTGTAATGTTGATCGATGAAAATAGCACCAGTGCAAAGTCATTTTAAACACAGAACATTTTCTCTTTCAGTTGGAAGTGTTGAGCTGGCAGCATAGCAGCGCTGAGCCATGCTGCCTTTGAATTCTTTTCTTTGGTGCATATGAAGAAAATAAATGCAGCCATTCTTGGGGTGTCCGATGCTCCATCTTGCCCCATATGTGCTCAGCAGAGCCAGCGCAGCCATTTTATTTTGGTAACTGCTACAAACGCAGTTTTGATGCAGGGGAATATGTGCTCAGCAGACCCAGTGCAGCCATTATTCTTGTAACTGCTGAAAATTCAGTTTGGTGATGCAGGGGAGTTCTGCTGGGCTCGTAAATGTACCCCACAACAGACCTCACTCACAGTACTGGGCTACTGTTAAAAGATGCCAGCCCATACCCTGGTTATATATACTATGTACAGAGCTCCACTGTTCTTGATCTAGATACCCTCTTTAAACAATAAAATAAAATGAAACAATAAAAATAACCACACTCGTCATACTAACGTGCACACTAACACCTCAGTACCACTACCACTCTTGGCTAATTCCTCACCTGCTCTTGAAAACAGCTCCACACTTGTTTTTGGGTGCCCCTGAGGTAGGTCCCATAGGGGGAGGGCTGGTATTTCTCCTGCATTAGTTAGTTGTCGTGTAGAGAGTTGCAGGTCATTGCAAGGACTTGCTGGTGTCCCCTGGTAGCCCCACAAAGTCCTCCTGTTTGCAGAAGAACACAGCTTCTCTATGCTGCATTTTCTCCCCCTGATGTTGATCAGAGAGGTGTATGGAACAGGTCCACATGAGTGTCACAACTTCTCTTTCTCCTTGTGGGGTTCTCTCTCTCTGATCACTGATGCAGGTTGACAGTGACCAGGTTTCGGCTTTCATATTATGCATGCAGGTCGCTGGATCTGTACTCACACTTTTATGTTTCTGCTTGGTTTCTTGCACAGAAGATAAGTCTCTAAAGGAAGCAGATAAACACTGGCATGTATCTTGTATTGGAGGCATAGCTTGAGACAGAGGTGTGTTCCTAAGATGCATGCTGGCACTGGGGGAGTTGGAGGAGAGGAATTGGGGCACACTCAACTACCACAATCCACCTGAGGGGTAGGACTTGCTCTGGATTTCTCCTTGATAGGTGTCACACCCACGCGGAGGGGGTTTCCTGCCCCCTCTTGACAAGGCCAGAATACTGGCCTGGACACACAGTGTCTTTTGCTCCTGTACAAACTTAAACATGGCTTTGCTAGTATTAGAAGATCTTCAAGTCCTCACTGACCCAAGGGACCTCTTAGCCAACAATCATAGCTGCCTTTTATTCTGCTAGAGGGCATTTCAGTCTCAGCAGTTTAAATTCCTTGAATTCTTCTTCTCCAGGTGTGTTCCATCCTTCTGACCTCATTGTTAATGGAAGCTAATACCTCACTGAACCATCTGTTTCCGAAATGTTTACTTTTAATGAACTTATATTTTATTGGTGCAATCTCATTTATCATGTGAGACATGATCTAGTTATATAATTGCCCTGAGGTCCCTATCTCCAGGCACTCCAGGGGAACTAGGATTGTTTCAATGTTTGCAAAAGCAGGATTCAGCACCTCAGTGGGCAATTTACGCTTGCCTCTATATTTAATGACCTTCTTCTCATTTGTATGTAAATCAGGTGAGCACTGCAGTGGAGTTGTAAAATCAAGTATGGCATGATCTGTCCAGTCTGCCCCTGTTACCGGGCCCTTTCCCAAAATGATTATAATGAGCAATCACCCAACCCAGGGAACGCCCCTTGGTGTGAGCGTGGGGTATGTCCAGGTCTTGATTGAGCTGTATTGCAAAAGTATCTCTTAGTTCACGGCTCTGCAACCTGTGGTGGCTCTCCAGATGTTTTGAACTACAAGTCCTATCAGTGAATGGTGAGGAATCCTGGGGATTGTAGTCCAACACATCTGGAGAGCCACAGGTTGCAGACCCCTGTCTTAGATCATGAAAATCCAATGTAAAGCCCCCCCCCCAATAATAATCAATAATAATAATGCAGCAGAGCTGCCAGTTTGAGACACCATCCTCTCTGTAAAGTTTTTTTAAAAGCTATGGGTCGTATTGAGGTGGCCGATATGGAATAATTAGATGGATCCTATAAGAGGGAAACGGGCCAATTGCCAATCTTAAAATGTCACCATTGGGGATTTCAAAGTCAGATGAAGGAATAATTTTCAACAAATATCTGAAAATCAGGGCATCCTCTTCTCCCGTGCTTGCTGATCTATAAGAATTGATCATCAAAAAAATAACAGCTGAAAACATTCCATGAGGAAAAAGGTCACTCCTCTTTCGCCCAATCAAAGCACAGTAACGTTTATCAGCCTCCACAGGAATGCCTTCATTTCAGTGCATGTCAGAGTACGCATTACTGCCAAGGGGGTGGTGCATTTGAATCGTCATGTGTATGCATGATCGAGGGAAATCCCAGCTTGGTATTTAATGGCAGTGCCTGTGCCTCGCCCATCCTTTAAACATATTTTCGTACTTTAGTGTGTTTTCCCTTTGTGCCCCTTGGATCCTGTATCCTTCTCTTTTTCCCAGTCCATCTTTCTCCTTGCGCCATTTCTTTCTCTTTCGCTCACCCATCATCTGTTCTCCTCTACCCTTTCTCCGGAGTGCTTTACCCTGTACCATAACTGCTGGACCTGTGGCCCTTGCCCCAACCCCTGAAGTATTACACCACAACATTTGTCAAGTGTTGGCAATAAAAGGCTGTAGGTTTTTATTGTTACAGATGTGGTTATGGAACATAAACAAATATTGCATATCGTAACAATATAGTACTTTTGGGCACCGGGTCCTGAGCTTACCCCGTCTGGCCTGTGACGCTTTCTTTGTCCCACGACTTGTTTGTGGCCCCTGTGCAGTGTCCTGTCTTTCCTTCCATAGTTCTTCTCCCTTTTTCTGGGGTGGGAGGGTTTGCGGAAAAAAAAAAAGAAAGAGGAAGACGCTGAGTGCACAGCGAACTTCCTAGCTGTTTGGGTCCCTGTGCAGGGTCCACAAACAGTTTGTACTTTTCTATGCTGAAAGGAGCCCTTATATAGGACCCAGGGCAGCCCCTGGGACCCTGTTGTGTATCTGTGGGGACTGTGAACCCAGCACCCAGGCCAGCCTTGCAGCCGATTGTCTGTGCCCCTGGAGGGGCCTTCTTTGTTGTTCTCTTGGTAGGCTACCCTTGCTTCCCTTGGGTGCTTTGCACCCTTTTGTTATTGTGGAAGGGTGAGGGGTTGTTTCACACCTCACCCTTCCTGCACTTTGTAGCGCGGAGACTGCGTGTTTCCTATGGTGCTGGGAAAGGGGAGCTGAGCCGTGGGGAGGGCTGCTGCCCCTCTCCTGGGCGTGCTGTCATGGGGCAGCAGTTACCAGACCTCGCCTGGGGCGACCCTGCGACTTTGCCCCTTTCATCTTGTGTCCCTTTTTTTTGCTTCTCTCCTGCCCCCCTTCTGCACTCCTTCTCTGCTGTGCACCTAACCCATTGTTCCTCCTCCTCTAATCACCCCCGAACCCTGCAATTCCTCTCCCTAATGCCCCCGCGCTGCGCTATTTCTTCCTCTGATTTTTCCCATTGTGCTCCTTTCCCCTTTGTCAATGCGTTTATCACATCCGAGGAGGAACTCGCAAGCTCCTATAATAATCCATTCCAGGTTTCATTGTGGATTTCATTTTTCCTCTGAGAAAAATAATTTCTTTTGAAAGAGTAATGCTGAAAGAGCACGCTGAACCCACAAGCCGGCCATAATGAACCCCAGAAACAAACAGAACAGTTCTATTTGCACATGGGCAGCGAATTTTTGAACAAAACAAACTTACAAAGGAAAAGGTCAACAGAGAGAGCCCAGCGGTGCGCAGGTGGCAAGGCGTCTGCCTTGAGGCTTTGACTGGAAGCACGATACCGCATGCGACGCAGACAGGCAGCTCTGCTCCACAGCCAGCGTTTAATCCCGAGATATTAAGTTTAAAAAACACCAACGAAAACGACCACGGTGAAAATGCACGGGTAATGGGCAAATGAGGAAAGTGACCTCGTTACAAACACGGCATTAGGCGCTGCTGATTCGGCATAATGCCGGGTGGACCGGTTATTTGAGCCTGCTTTCATTTCAGTCATCCTTTCATTTACAGAGTTATTTGTTTTATCCATTGCTTTATTTACACCTTCGCTCACATCAACCCAAGGGTGGACTGGCCTATAGGGAACTCTGGAGATTTCCCGGTAGGCCCCTGCACCCTGGGCCTCTTTTGTGTGGTATTTCTACATTTCCCCATCGGAAAAGGGTTGGGCTTGCCGAGAATGTGTCTGATATCGGTGAATCCATGTGTTAAAATTAAGGCAAAAATGGCTGTGAACACAAAATATCGCTGCAAAAAGACTGTGGTTTTGACGCTGCAATCCATGTAAAGGATGCAGGGGACACCCCCGCAACCCCCAGACCCATTACACCATTTAAGGGGAGCGGGGGAGACCCCCACAACCCCAGCTCCCCTTAAATGGTGTAATGGGGTACACCTTTAACGGGTCAAACCACAGCATTTCTGCCGCAATATTTTTTACAGGCAATATTTTTGCAGCAATTTTATCACTGCATACCATATGGGTCCACTTTGAAAATAATTTGCAGGGCCTCTTTTGGTTCCCAGTCCACCCTTGCATCAACCTGAACCAGTGTGTGGGATGCAGTGTGATATATTAGGTAACATCACTGCTTTTTTTAAAAGCAGGTCCAGAAGGAGCAAATGTTTTCAGATAATTGAGATAGTTCATGGCGCCAGAACAGAGGGATCAAGAACAATGGGTATCAGAACCAAACACCTGAAAAGGCCTCTGTAAAGACATGAATACATTCACAAACCTATGGCTGGAAAGGGTTGCAGACTGCGCTGGTGCTATTACACCTGATGCACAAGCATGACAATGTGCTATTTGCTATCAGTCGAATTAGAATACAAGGGCGTATTGGCCCTACAGCTGCCTCGTTTGCCTGCAATTGCAATAGCAGAAGTGCCAGCCACTAAGGCTGCACCATCTACATTGTTCATATGAAGTAAGGGAGCGCCAGAGAACTTTTATGGGAGGGGCACCAAATGTGCAATGCCCATGAGGGAAAGCACCCACAGAGGAGCAAATCTCACAAAGCAAGTTCAGCCTCACATTAAATGCATGTCCTTTGGGATAGGCCTCTCTGAAGGGACAATGGTCCCAACAAGGAGGACAAGATGAAAAGGCCTCTCGTGGCCATGTTTGGAAATGAGCTGCTCCAGCGTGAACTTTGACACCTGATGTGAACCGACCTACCTGTGACGTGCCCCACCCTTGAGGTGTACATGTGACGTGGCCCATCAAGTCTCTTTTAGATGGCCTTGGGTTAGGGAGTGGCTTTGGTGGGTAGCCCTCACCAGCCTGCCTCCTTTGTCACAGGAGCTGCTGAAGCCTTTATAGAGGACCCTGATCTAACCCCACCTTAAAAGCGAGGGATTGTTGACAAGGTTCTCCCCGTCTATTTTCTTATCTTTATTCTTCTGCTGTTGAGGAGGATTTTGGAGAAGGTAGTATTCACCAGCTGGACATGCTTTCACAAAGGTTTGGCTTCTTTGATAGTTTTCAGTCTGGCTATTAAGAGCAGGGAAGGCATGTAAGATGCCCTACGCTGTGTGGGGGATGAGATACTAATGGCCATGGAGAGGTGTTGAATTTCATTCCTTGTGATTTTGGACCAGCAATGGGCTTGGCAAGTTGTTGCCCCACCTTTATTTCCTGGCAGGGGTTGCAGTGACCGTTCTTGAATGTGCCTCCTTGTTTCTGCAGGGGAGACACCAGCATGTGAGCATGGCTCCCTATGCCCCGTATGAAGTGCCTTTAGTGACTTCATCTACACAATATATCTCAGCTTTGGAGGTTCGCTTTATTGAGAAAATCCCCATGATTAAATAACCCCACCAACCCAATCCCAACACAAAATTCTGGAACAAGGAACATGCTTTTTTGATTGGAATATTCAAATTATCACTGCTCGTCGGCATCACATTTCCAAGATAGCAAAAAATATTCTCATCAGAAATGAACAAAACATATTTCACTTAATTTTCTCTGACACCATTGACAAGTTTTGGCATTACAGGAAGAGATTGGATTCACATATAACGTTCTCATTCTAAGGATGTTTGTACTCTATGTGGGGCATTGCTGGTCTCTAGCTCGGGCAGATTTATAAAAATGGAGGCTATGCTATTTTGTCTGCAGGCTTCGGTTTAGGATTGTAGCTTTTATTTTTGGCGAGCACAAGATCTTGATTCATTTAAAGGGTCTTGCGCGTGAGAGTACAAGTGTCAAAAAGAAAGGAACCAAAACATTTTAATTGGCATTAAGAGTCCACTTAAAAAAAGATTCCTTTCCTTTCTGTTATTTAGAGAAATGTCATTGGTTATTTAAATTGACATTTTTTTCTATAAAGTGGACAAATTAACAACCTTCACATTTAACTTTATGGTGTATAAAGCTTTATTTAGGATTTCTATTTTCAGATAAACTATGCTTTGCTCAGACCAAGAAGTCTGTCAATTGCTGCAAATATGTGAAACAAGTTGTACACCGTGTTGCAAATCCAGATGTAAATTGGCCCGTATTTGCCTACTGTCACAGAATATTAGGTCCTGCGCAAAACTACATTCTCGGGCATGCTATTTTTTTTCAACATTTCCCTTATCAACAAAATTACTGTTTCAAACGATGAGGGAATGTATACATTGGAAATCATTTTTACAAAGGTGTCATTGAAGTAGAGATTAAAGCTTAGTAGCCGGAACATATCTTTTAACCTTTAAGGGTCTGATTTATGGACATATTTGCCTGAAAAATCGTGGATTTGTGTGCCAATCTGTACGCAAATCCCCATTCGGCGATTCAAGGAACCGAATGTGCTGGACTTTTCTGGGACTTGGGAGGATTCCGTGCAGGCCCGGCATGTCTCTGCGAGTGGACGAGCGCCTTGCACGAGACACAAGCAGAGTGTGGGCGGGGCCTGTGCAGAGGGAGGAGTAGGGAGTAGAACTCGGAAAATGACAAGGAACAAGGGAAAAAGTGGACGTTACGAGGGACAGGCCGCAGGCAGTCCATAGCACGCCCACAAATTCGCACAACAAAGCATATTCATGGATGTGACCACGCAATCTCTCGCCTGTGAAATGCCTACGCAAATCCCTCAAACTCTCTGCCACCCAAAGGCAGGCAAAAAGACACTTGCACATGGGAATCACAGCACATAGGTGGGTTTGCATGTCAGAGTAAGGGGTGTGTGTATGCCGCCGGTGATCCAATCAGACATTGGGGTGCACGTACGCAGTGTAGTGTGGTGCAGGAATGGTTTACGGTGAGTCCCATGCAGATTTTCAGAGTTTTACCCGAGTTATGATAAATCGTACACATGTTGCCGGTACCAGTTACAGGGGACCCAGCGCAGGGTCACTGAGATGCAGGCCTGCTTTCGGAGGACTCCACGCATTGTTTGAAGGGTGCGTGTATTCTCTCCTGGGGGAGCACTCAAAGGTAGCTGTTCTGGCTGTCTTTACTTTGTGTGGGGCATTCCGGCCACGACTTGCGTATATGATTACATTGCGCAGAACATTCCATGAAAAAGTGGGGCACGCATTATTTATTCAGCACGTAGGCTCACGCAGTGTCGTCCTCTGCGTACAGCCTTTGCAGGATAGATGCACACTTTTCCATGAATTGGGTCCTAAGTATATATATTCTGTAGCTCTCTGATTCATACCGCTGGATTACAAGTGGGTGTATGGCAGTGTCAGTCCCCATTTATGGAGTCCCTACGACTCCATGGGGCTTTCAATGGAATTACCACCAGTGGTAATTCCACCAAAATTACTGTTTTTTGGCTGTAAGGGGGTGGAATTACCACCAGCGTTTTGCTGGAAGGTTTTCTTCCACCCCATCTCTAAAATCATAGTTAGGCGGTGCGGTAATGTGTCAGTGGTACCTACTGCATAACCGCTATTTTGAGCTGCATCACCCAACTCATAATGAGGCCCCAAGGCTAGATCTCCATAGGATACCATAATCAATTTAAATTGACCTACCACTTGCATTTAAACATGATTTTTAGATACTCTGAAACCATACCCGCTGCAAACAAGCCTAAGAGTGTGTTATGACCGTGAAATCATTCTCTATCTATGCAGTAAAATTTCCCACATTAATTAAAAATGATTCAAATGAAAAATATGAATCACTTTAAGAAAACATATTTCACATATTATTTCCACCGTGACCAGACTTGCATCTACACCAGGGGATTACAGTAATCTGTGTTTCATTAATATATCATATGGCTGTGATTAGATATAAAAAGAAAAGCTGATTTAGAATTCAGTATTACTCTGAGCAAATCAGACTTCATGTTGTTCATATGGATAAAAATTAACAGCCAATAGAAGAACATGAATAATCAAAAATTGAGGCATAATCATGACGTAAGCATGGAAACATTGCACATTTAAAAACGGGAGGCACACATAGACGAGGGATTCATAATCTGGAATTAAAAGCTACAGGAAAGAACAACACCTGTTCCTATTGGATGAGTGCTGGATATGGACATATCTTGAGATGTCATGGACTTACCCATGATGAAATTGGATCCAACTTAACGTGAGGCAAACCTATTTTCCTGGAAAAGGGAAGACAGGACTAGGAGGGAACTCCTGAGTGGGAATTCTCTGTGAAAATGTGAGGGTCTCTGCCAGCTTAGTGTCTTTAAAGAGCATTTCAAAGTGAGTATGAGTATTCCCAAAAACAAATTATGTATGCCCTCTACAACTATTCTGCTAAAGTACCAAAAGAGGTCTGGTCTGAAAAGGTTTTGCCTACACTGGTTGTTCTAAAAAATATGTGAAGTTGCAGCCAGCACCAGAGCGCTCAATTTCCTACGGTGACCAACTTACATGCAACATTATCCATTCGACTGACTAGGGAAACAAAAATCCAGTTCTCATAAGCGCGGATGCTGAACAGAGCCGTGTGAGAGTGTGCATTGAGTTTGTGGACCAATTTTTCTCGGCTCATGTTGGTGGAAGGTAGACCTTGCCAGCGACACCTGGGTCTCCTATAAATCCTCAGGAGAGGTGTGGAGCACCCTGAACATGGATTGTTGGGGGAAGAGTGTCAAGAAGAAGACGTACTGCAGTCTGGACAGTATGGGCATGTTTGGGCAAGTAAATCTTGTTAATGAAATAAGACTGAGAATTAAAGATCCTATTATTTATGAACGTGTTCCGAGCCCCTTCTGCAAAATGCTGAGAATTCTATGATAGGGCTTGCGCAGGCACTTCCTGCCCCAAGCTCCCCTGTTGAGATTGGGAGTACTCCCCCTGTCGCACCACTAAAAAAGAGGCAGCCTAAAGAATCAGTTCTGAGTGCAACTAAGATCACCAATTGTTTCCTCCTGTGGGTGGGTAAACATCTGCTTCAATCGTGGTTAGGGGAAAAAATGCCACGGCTGTTGTTGAGCAGGAGACTCATACTGTACTTAAACAAATTAATCATACCGCTCAAATATATAATCCACAAGGAGATCTCAGAGTCTTGCTTGACCACTCTCCCAATGTTTGAAGACTTTGAGTTAAAAAGCAACAAGGTTTCATTTGTCCCCTCCCCTGTGAGGTCAGTTTTCCTCTCTGCTTTGACAACCACCCATGGACAGAGCTAATAACACTTGGACACTTTGAAGTATCCCCTGTCTGCCATTGTCAAACTTTATTAGAACATGAAGTTGGAAATTGCTGAGCACACAAACCTACTCTTTTCAATCAAAGAGAACATAGATCACCTTACAAAAATTACAGACTCTTAGTAACATTTATCCATTGTGAAATAATTGTTTAGGATTCTCAGGGTGTTCCATTGTGGTTCGAACAAACAGTGTTAGGTAACACACAGGAGGATGAGGTTGAGGCTTTGCTAGTATGTATGACGGATGACGAGCTGCTTTGGGTGTCAGAGTCCATGGAACGTTCCACATACCAGGAGTCGGTGCCCTCTCCTATTTTAATTTAGGTGCACAAGAAGTGCGCCAATCGTGAGAAAGAAATGGTGCATTCTAGAAAATCTAAAAACTTGAAATGCATGAAAAATCAGAGAACTCATCCCAGAAATTTTTAAGAAATGTGCAGGTATTGAATGGGGTGTTGGTGGAATGCCAACAATATGCCCCATCCTCAAAAAGAAGAACAAGAAATATAGTGGTACATCACCCAGTTCTGGAAGAGGAGGATTCTGAGATCCTATGCAAATCCGTCTGACTATGGTGGCCTGCGACACTATGGCAGAGGCAAACATTGTGTGTCCCATCAATGGTTCAACCTCGACTACTCAGCCCTAGGGCCGGGCCACACGGAACAAGGTTCACTGTGGAGGTTCAGAACATAGCACAAAGAGATGCACGAGGTCTGTACACCATGGCTAGTGGCCATAGGGGCCATGAAGAAGTTGGCGATCTCTGATCTTATGGCCCAACCACAGGTGAAGTTTCCTTGGATGCAGACAAGCCTGGTCTCTTGAACCAGGCGGAACCAAAATGAAAAGTGCTATGTATTGTCCTAAGAGGAATGATGAGATAAACTATGTCCAACAGTGAAACAGTGCATCAGAGGTCACATGACTTGTCCATTACTCTGAGTCTTAACTGTTCTAGGCCAGTAAATAGTGGACCTAAGATTGTAAGCCCACTTCCCAAAGCCTTTACAAGACTCTCAAGAAACTCAGATTGGAGAAAAATAGAGTAATGACACAGATTATTGACGATTAATCGTGGGTTGCTGGAGTCCAGAACGGACCACAGCATAAGAAAGGGCAGGTTGAGTACCCACAACACGACAGACCCACTTTGAATGTAGTGTCTTGGAACTCACATGGTAACTTTGCAGTAACCCTGTCATAGGCTCCTAACTGAAAGAACACAAAAGGATCCTTATAAAAGAGTCCTGGCTATTGAAACTTCGTTTTCACTGGAGGGATATGTGGTATTCGATTTACCAGATGAAAAGGGGAAGCAGGGTCATCCCTTTGGGGGGGTGGAGGGGTAACTAACAGTAATGAAAAACACTGCTGGCCTAAAAGCTGAAAGGGTAGAGGTGAACAAAAGGGGTGTTTTATGCATATCAGTGGACCATCAGTCCCATGTCGTAACTCAATCCATCTTAATTGTAAACATATATTGTGACAAGGAATTTATGGCCTTTGAAGTATTCCCGGAACATTTACACACTGTGCTATGTGATCGAAAGGCTGTCCCAGGACCCAAAGGATTATTGTATCTGGTGATTTTAATTCTTACTGTAGTAGTAGTCTGCACAGTAAGAACCTTTTTATTCCCGCGTGATAATCTGAAGCCTAATAGTGAGAAAATATGAAATGGTAAGCAGTGGTTAGCCTTTGCCGATATCTTTGGCTTATATCAAGTAAACAGGAATGTGATAAGGGACATTGCTATGCGTTATGCCTGGAACAGGGGTGCCTCTTCCTCTCTGCTGGATTACATTTTTGAGTATGAATTTAACGGTGCACCCAGTGCAGGTCAGCGACCATAGATGGCTCTCCCGCTCTTTTGAAATGTCACTCACTCCACTTGCAAAACTGGGGCCAACGGGCTTGTTGGTTTACACATCCAGTTCTCAAATAAGGTGGTGTGACGCAACCAAGCAAAATCTCAGTCGTATTTTACAAAACGATTTTGATCGTACTGACGAGAATTGGAAGTGGAATACCTTTAATTGTGAACATTTTCACAATGACATTCTTACGATAGTTAAGCACATCTAGTCCCTTGTTAAAAGGGATAAAGGAAATTTGGCAAAAAAAGCACACAAACACGCCTATGATGATCAGGTCCATGGTAAGAATATAGCCCTCTGTAAAAAGATCAGAGAAATAAAAAAATACACCCTGCACTCAACTAATAAGAACGTTTTAATAAAGATGGGGTTAGGGCAAAGTTATCGAAATTGGATAAAGCACTGTAACTTCTCCCTTTATCAGAGTGGTGACGGGGAATGTTTTTGGATGCAATTTCAAAAAAGAATGAGAAATCTTTTGGGGAGATAATCCATCGGGTGGAGGTGAGTCAGACAGATGGAGCTGAGTCAGATTTTGGAGGAAACTCGGGGGTCCTATTTTAGAGAGGTCTACAAGGATAGTTCTGGTGCCTTAGATGTCTCCTTTTCTGTGCGCGAGACTGCTTAGCATGTCACCTTTGACATAGGCGATCCCTAACATGCTATTTAAGTTTCATGTGAATTTATGAATGGGTAACATTTACAATTTATTTAGACAGATGCAATGGCAGTGGGGCCTGCCAAGGAGCTGGGAGACAGCTCATATTGTGCCCATCTTTAAGCGTGCCAGGCACATGGAAACTAAGACTTACCGACCGATAAGTGTTTTAGATGCAGATGCTAAACTATTCACTGCACTGGTATTAAAGGATCTATCAAGATGTTCTATGGATACTGGCAGATTAACCAAAAACCAGACTGGGTTTCGCATGGAGGTTGGTACAAATCTTACTGCTTTCCTTATTCACTGCTTGAAAAACTCCAGTAAGCAAGCAGTAGTATTGCAGAAAAATCTAGTTTGCCACCATTTACTTGTTTGCAGCCTTCGATATGGTCAACCAAAACTTGCTGTGGTCAAAGCTGGCAAGTTGTGGTTTCCCAGAGGGTTTGTTAAATGTTATCATAAGTCTTCACTAGCTATCCAACATACAAGTCCGACTGAACCATCAGGACACCCTGTCAGGGAAAATAAAGACATTCAGTGGCTTGAGGCAGGGATGCATTTTAGCTCCCTGTCTCTTTAACCTATACGTCTCTGACATCTGGGAGTGCTTAGAGGCAGCTGCTTTAAATCCATCTAAGGTTGAGGCCCTGGGCTGTCCTATGCTGATGGTTTTCTGCTAATGGACAGGAGTCCTGTGACTCTTCAATGGTTGCTAAAAGCATTCAATGGCTATGTTGAAAAAAATCAACTAAAAATAAATAGCTCCAAGCCAATCCATTTTGTCATCCATTCCTAACACATTTTAACTGGTACCTTGATAAAAGTAAACTGGAGAAAATATATTTGTTGGTGTACTTAGCCTTCCCCATAACCACCACTCAAAATAAAGCCTTTACATGGGAGCATCTGCTGCATAAAGTCAACATATTAGCTGCACCGATGTGTAAGATCTATAGTAAGTGTGGTAAATTCACTTTGGTACCCGCAATTAAATGCTTTATGCAGACAGTTCTTCCAAAAGTGATATATGGCATTGAGTGACACAGTTTTCAATGTTAGAGTTGTTTGCAAAGATTGAAGCTAGCTTGTGGCACTCAGTACTAACCTTCCAAACTGTGTATCGGTTACTATAATCTGCTATGAACTAGGTACAAGATATTCAAGCGGTTGCTAGATGGAGACTGCTGTGCCTTTACAGAAAGGTTATTGTCCCAGCTATAAACTCTTTTTTTCTACACTTGAACGTTGCACTCTTAAAAGCGGGGCGCGGGAAATGTGGTGGTCAAATTTGCTAACCAGTGTGAGCCCCTATTAAATGGACTGTGTTTATCAAAGGAACTGCCAATTGAGCACACGTGCAGAATAAAAAAAGTAGTTCATGAAAGTGACTCTATTGTCACAATTGAAACCATTAAAGGATAGCCTGGTATGAACAGTTACGGTTTGAATATCAGAAACAGGGTCTTTGGCCTCATATTTGAAAAAGTCCCCAATAAATTGTTGGCCACTTTCATTACGTGGTTTTGATTCAATGTAATAAATACAAGGGGGATATTATGGATAAGAGAGGCTCTGACCCATGATCAAGCATGTTGTCGATATTGTCAGGGTAGTGAACAAATTGAAACAGTACAACATATAGTCCTAGAATGCACAGAGTTAACTCATTTTTATTAATGTGTTCATAAAAGACTCTGTTAATCATATGAATTTCTGGAATCTTTTATTGGACGGAACTTGTTCTTCTCTTAACATAGCCTTATTTAAGTTTTTTGCACAGATTAAGATGCTATTAATTGCATAAGAACAAATTGAATTATGTCCTTCATTATTTAATCCGTCATGCTTATTAATTTGGTGTGTATGTCATTGTGCTTTTGATAATTATTTTTTTAAAGGTTGACTTTATTACAAATAAATAAAATAAATAAAAAATCTATTGATTTTAAATGGGAAATTAACAATGCAATCTCACTGCATGCACAATCAAGTGAGATGACATTTCAATCTAGCCCAAAATATATTTCTGAGCTGTTTGCACAGTGTGATCCTGGTCGCAGGTTATGCATTCTGCATGCAGCTCTTTGTAAAGTACAATATTATAAAATTGTGCCCCAAAGTGTTTTCACAGATATAGTCTGCATTGGGTTGTGGTATGAGGGCTCTATATCATAGCCTAGTGAAGACATGCTTGATAGTGTGTGATCTGAGAAAGCCAGAGATATAAAGAAGTGAACATGTAGGTGAAAGGTAGTTAGCCATCCTAATGATATGATATGATATGATATGATAAGCCATTTATAACGTGTCAGTACACAAGTGTTTCTAGGTGCAACAAGACAAGGGAGGGAAGACAGAGGGAGGACAAAAGAAGCAATCTCACTAGGCCTTGTGTCATTCAGGGAGGTCACTCCAAAGGGAGGTACCTGCAGAGGAGAGAGATCTACCCCCACTTTCTACCTGGTGAAGCCTCTGACCCTCAGAGAGTTGAAGGCCGCTGAGTGAAAGGCTCTAACAGGACGGTGTTTAGGAAGAGAGATTTGGATGTAGTGCTGGCCCAGCCCCAGAAAGCCTTGTGGATGATGCAGACGGTCTGGAACTTGATCCTTGCAGCCATCCGGAGCCAGTGCAGAGATTTCAGGGCTGGAGATATTCGGTCCCTTGGCTTGAGGCCAAGGACAAGTCTCACAGTCCTGTTCTGATTAGTTGCAGAGGGCGGAGATTAGAGGAAGGCAGTTTGAGAAAGAGGCTGTTGCAGTAGTCCAGCCTAGAGAGAACCAGGGCTCTGGAGACAGTGACCTTCTGGGGGAAAGTGAGAAAAGGAAGAATACCTCAGAGGAGGTGCAGCTGGTAGTGGGCCTTCTTGGCAAGATCCATCATGTGAGGAGAGAAGGAGAGAGTGGAGTCAAAGATGGCACAAAGATTTCTTAGCCCTGCTGAACTGCTAATTAATTTTCACTGAAACTGCACTGATCCTGCAACTGGACCACTCTAAACGGCCTCGGTCCTGGGCCCTGCCACTCTCCACTTGCACTGATGCCCTGGAACCCCTTTGCACTGCGGGACTGTCTCTGTATCCCTACAGCCACCCCCTCCCCCAGCACTTGTTCTGCACTTACCTCACACTTGCCACCAGCTGGTCCTATTTATTTATTTATTACGTACGCCACTTACCTTGTACTGCACTTTTCCCCCTCCCCTTCCCCTTGCACTTTTTCCCACTCCCCTACCCCTGCACTTGCGCGATCTGAATGACACCTGGCCTAGTAGGATCGTTGTCTGTCTCCCCTTGTCCCCCCCTCCCTGCCTCGTCGCGCCTTGAAACACTTGTGTATAGGCGCGTTACAAATACCATATCATATCATATCATATATCATATCATATCATATCATATCATATCAAGACGAAGGAAGAGGGCCCAAGGAGGGTGGCCAGAGTGAGAGAGGGAAAGCAGGAGCAGGGGTCCCAATGAGAAGTATCTCAGTCTTACTGGCATTAAGGCAGAAAACATTGGAGGCACACCGCTCCTGAATCACAGATAGACAATCAGGAATGAGAGAGAGAGGAAAGAAGGCTGAGAGGAGCCTGAAGGAGAGTGGATTGTCCTCCGCATAACACTGAACGTTAGAGGAGAAGGTAGAGATGAGGTGGGCCAAAGGGGCCAAGTAGACATTGAAGAACCAGGGTGAGAGATTAGAGCCCTGGGAACACCACATGTGGAGAGAGAGGTGGTAGAGAGAAAGTTCTCAAGTTGGACCTGGGAAGGTCAGTCCTGGAGGAAGAAGGTCAACCAAGTCAGGGTTTCACAGAGATGGTTGATCAGCATGGCATAATTGACTGTGTCAAAATCAGAGAGATCAAGGAGGATGAGGACAGAAGGAAGGCTAGAATTGAGATTAGTGAGCAGATCGTCAGGGGTGTAGTTTCCATGCCTCTGGCTGCTCTGAAGCCAGATGGATGGTCATGGATACAACCAACAGTTTTAGTGTGGAGAGTAAGCTGGGAGATGGCCAGCTTTTCCAGGAGTTTGCCCAGGAAAGGAGTGATAGAGATCTGGTGGTAGTTTGCCAGACAGGAAGAATCGACAGAAGGCTTTTTCAGGAGGGGGTGAACAAGGGAGTGCTAGAGGGGATGTCCCAGTGGCAAAAGCGTGATTGAAGACACCGGCAAAGGCTGAAGCAAGGGTGTCAATGTGGTCCATAATGGTCCTGGGGGTGCAAGGGTGCACCTGCTTGTATGACACTTTCATTGATCAGACTTGTCTAGAAACATTGTCAGATGTGGTCGAAGAGAAAGAGAAAGGAGGAGGAGAGGGAGAGGTGGCCAGAGGAGGCCAAGAGAGGTAGAGGAAGAGGAGAGAGAGGACAGGATGTCCTGAGTTTAAGTGGTGAAGTGAGATGCCAGAGCTGTACAGAGGGCCTTGGAGGGAACATTAGAGGTTGAGACTGCAGAAGGAATGGTCAGCTCCTTGCAGATTTTAAAGAGTTCAGCCCTGTTGTTAGAGGCCGCTGACACGTGGGCTTGGATGTGGGGTTGCTTCTTGGACTGGACAGAGAGTCTGTATTGCCTTTGGAGCAGGCGGAAAGACAGTTTCTCAGATGATGCACCTGATGCCCTCCACTTCCTCTCAGCCACCCTACACTTGCGTTTCAGGGTAGCAAATTTAGAGTCATACCAAGAGTTGGAGGTAGGCTTCAGATGGATTCTCATGACAGGGGCAAGGACATCCAGAGTGTTGGCGATGGAAAGATTCAGGTTAGAGAAGGCTGTGTCAGAGTGTGAGTCAGCCGCAGGTGTAGGAGGTGCAGAGAAAGTAGCAGAAAAGACCTCCACTGACATGCGCTTCATGGGCCGAATGACTGAGAAGGTAGGTGGCAGTGCTGGGGTCAGCTTTGCCTGGGGGAAAGAGAGCTTCAGGTGAGAGGAGAACAGGAAGTGGTCAGTCCCGGAGAGAGAAGTGGTGAGAGGGTTTGAGAGGGGGATGTCTGAAGAGATGAGAGCAGGTTGCCACATTTGAAAGACTTCCTTGGAGGGGTACAGGCTCGAGGTACACCCAGCCAAGGTGGTAGAGGGGCCCGAGAGTGGGCAGAGGAGGTAGAAGGAAATGACAAGGTAGCCAGAGAAGATGAGGAGGGTTCCAGAGAGAGGTGGCGGAAGAAGGAGGTGGCAGAGGAGCCAGAGAGATGCTGGTAGGAGAGTTGCTGGTAGGGGTAGCAGGAGAAGGAAGGAAGTTGATAAAATGCCTGAGATGCCTATTGAAAACAAGGAGATTGGACTGAGGGCCCTGGACCAAGACGGTGCCATTCAGATAGACATTCATGATTTTCTAGGAGGAGTGGAGGGAGGCCAAGAGGACCCCCCACTGAGTGCCACCCTTAATGGGAGAGAAGAAAAAGGAGAGAGAACAGAGATCATATGAGTGATCCATAGGTCTGGAGAGGAAATGACAAAGAGTAAGTCAGTAAGAGTCTGTCTGGAGGAAGCCCTGATGTAGGTATCAGCGATAGGTAGGCCATGGAAAATTATCCCAATATGAAAATACCCTCTCCTCACTCTTAACATTGCACAGTAAAGCCTTCTGTGAACTGTACGTTAGAGGGGTATTCATCCTTGAATTAGAAAATCACAAAAACATGTTCCTATTTTTGGTGACTGAACCAACATCCTGCACATTCTAGATTGATAGCACTGCTCTTTTCTAGACCTCAACCTGTGAAATACTGATGCAATTCATTTCAGCTTGCATTTAAATATCATGTACGTAGATGAGTAATTAACAACACTGACGGTGGAGTGGGCAAAGTGATGTAAATGTATGTATAAAATGGCATTTGTATTTGCAACCTTTCTCTTGTACTATTACTTGTTTTTTGATACTGGAGAAAATAACATGTGTTGGGCTGGTTATCTATTGAAGCTGATTTGATGTAATGGTGAACTGAATAGAGCTTTTATACTGCCCAATACGCAGCATTATGATTATAGAATTAAGTGCTGTTTAGGGGTGGCATGATGTTACTTACGATTAGAATTGTTAGAAATATTATGAATAGTACTGTTGTGTAACTGAATGCGTGTATTATATGAAGCAAGATTGTCACAGGCAAGGCAAGTTTAACTGGAGAAATAATCCCATGTAAAGTATATCTGACATATTGTAGTGGCTTCCCCTGCATAAAGTAAGGGGCCTACCTGTGATTCATTTATTTTACTCGAACAACTTCTTAATTGTCCCATAATTGTGAGGTGGGCAGTTTACTGGTGGTGCTTGCTTAGTGAAAAGAATGACAAATCATTTCCTATATCTTACAGCCCACTTCTTTGGAGCTGGGTATTCCCTAGATATAGCACTTAAACGATTCCCAAACTTCTGCCTGGGTGCTGTCACGCTCACCTGATTTCCACGGAGGCGCAGGTCTGGCTTCGAGTGCTGATGCTTCTTCAATGGTGAAGCGCAGGACTCTGATGATGGACAGGAAGGGCCCCTCTACTCTGACTTTTCTGGCTCGCAGGAATATTCCCCTGTGCGTGAAAAGGGAGTATAACCTACTGACGGAATAATGCTCAAGCCTCCCACTCCCTTCCAACCCTCCTCGATACCCTTCCACGATTCCCCGTGAAGTCTCACCTTAGGGTTTGGAAGGATGAGCTCTCCATCCTGCTTCTGATGCAGGGGCGCGTTGAAACCCAGTTACTTCACTGGATTGAGGTTTGATGGGAGTTCAATATAAGCTTGACTATTCAGGTGAGGTGCTGTAAGAGTTCTGTTGCAAGTTCAAAAGTTCAAGCTTAATAATAATGTTCATTGTCTTATTGCAGCAAGCGCTAATGCTTATGTCTTTTTCCCCTTAGGGGCCGGGGTTCGGAATGCCGGAGATATGGCGCCGACCCGAAGTGTAAGTTCTGGATGAGCGTTCAGGTAATGTCTTTGCAATCGCTCATTCAATGTCTTTGTCTTTTTTCCCCATTGGGGCTGGGGTCCGGAATGCCTGGAAGCGGCAGGACCCGAAATGAAATGGGAATGACCCAACAGGTAAGTCTTAGAAGGAAACTGAGCTTTTCCCTTTTCCCTTCCTTCTCTCCCCTTGTTTTCTTGTCTTTTCTCTCTAGGCTCTGGGAAGTGGGTGCAGATCTGGATGATCGCTGCTGAAGATGGAGGCGCCCAGGAAAGGTGAGTGAAATGCAGCGCTGCAGCGGTCGAAACGAAATGCTTTTAACATGATGTCTTCCCTTTCAGGATCGTCGGTGTGATGTCCCCGTGATGCAGCTTTAGCAGGTAAGGTCTTCTTTCTCTCCAATTCCTTCTTATCTCCGTTTGCAGGCGACCCAGGATGCTGACAGGCGTGGCTGAAGTCCAGATGCAGGAGCTGACATGGTGAGCGTCCAGCTGCGAGGAGCAGAACAACGCGAAGCGTGAATTGCTGATCGGGCGTGGTTTAAATAGCTTTGGAAGAGGTTCCAGGCATGTACCCTTCCACCGATCAGGTATGCATCCTTCCCCGACCACACCCAGGTGGAAAGTAGTCCCACAGGTAAAGTAGTTCCATTCAGGCCTCAAGAGGGCCTGGATGTAGCAGCATGGTCTGCATCAGGTAAGTGCACATTAAAACACTTGAACACATGTCTAGCTTTATGAGCCTGGCGCCTAAGGCGCCAGGACAGGGGTCCAACATGAGCCTGGCGCCCAAGGCGCCAGGACTGTGTCCAAAGGGCCCCAGCTTGGGCCCGCTGGCACTTCCCTGGGGGGAATGATGCTTGCCTCTGGGGTTGCTGGGTCAGACCTGGCTCCTTGGAGGTAGGCATCATGACAGGTGTTAGCAAAACTGCAATGAACCAGGGATTAATGCCTACATGTCCACCTTCTATCTGGTAACACAAATAATTTCATTGTGAAGGCAGAGTGACTAGAAAAAGATAATATTTATTTATGAATTATGAGTGCTTCCACATCCCATGACATGGAAGCCTACAGGCTGGAGGCCTCCATGTCATGGGGGCAGTGGGAGCCCTAAGACTTCAAAAATAAATAGTTTCTGTTTGAAGTAACGCTGCCTTCATAAAGAAATTATTTTTGTTCTGGTTCGGTCCTTTAACGGAAATAATTTCTTCATGAAGTCAGAGTGACTTAAAAAAGAAATCATTTCTTTTTGAAGTACTGGGGCTCCCTTCCACCCCATAAAACGGAGGCCTCCAGATCCTTTGCAGAGGATGGGAACAAGCATTCCTGGCTGCTGCAGGGAGCTGAAGGTCTCGTTCCCTGGACCAACGGATCAAAGGTCAGAAAATTTATTTTCTGTAAGTGTGTGTATATGAATCACTAACAAAAAACGTTTTTAAATGGTTGTTATGGTTAATTTGCACTTCTAAAAAACCTATGAAATTCAATGGAAAAACGTTACAGGGATAGTTACGGTTACAGGTAAAACCGAAAAACCACAGAAATTTGACAGTTATGGTAAGGTACGCAACCATAACTTGTGCTACCACTGTGCACTGCATGAACTAACAACCATGTATATGTGCCTTTTGCTTTCTTTTAAGAATGCCAGTATAAGTGTGAAGGGCAGAGCACTGCTGGGGATGATTGCAAGTGAGGCAAATGGAGGAGTTGTACCTCCGCCGCACCTGGCTGCCCTATGGGCAATCACAATGGAAGCATCCGTAGGACGCCACTATGGGCCGCGTGTTTGCATGCACAGAACCGCCTGTAAGTAGTTGCAGAACCGTGCGTTTGTCGGTCGCACAACTGCGCACATGCGTATCTTGTCCTGTGACGCCTGGTAACACCCTCCATGGGCAACATATGCAAAGAAACGTGTGATGTAGTTGTAGGTGGAAGCGCGCACCCACGTCCTGCGAGTACCTTTGGACATAAACATTCCACCTACTGTATCGTGCCCACACCAACCTTATTTAGAAATGTTCAATGCACGAGTGCCGTACATTTAAGTAGTCTGGGCATGGGAAGGGTATCCGTAGAAGATCTATGCACATGGCCACCAAGTATTACGGGGACTATACGTGCTGCAGATAGGCGTCCAAATGAGGAGCAATGGCAATGTCGCCATATTAACGGAAGAACGCTGCATGTGGGCCCTTATTTAGCAGACACAAGCCAGATCCGTGCACTTTGAAAAAGTGTTACAGTGAGAGTGGACCCTTACAGCGATCCTACATTCTTCCTTCTGCATGTAGGTATTGTAGGCAAAGACTTAGGCCCACTTTCCGGTGGCACGTGCTCCACAACAGTCCTATAAAAGGGCATACCCCACAAGTGTGCTGCAATCCCTGTTTGGCTTTCCACAGAAGACCAGCAGTGCATATTGGTTCGTGCAGAAATTGCTTTCTCATGTATTGTGTGCCTGCAAAGTACCTTTCCAAGTAATTGCCACCAGATCTTCTGCTTCTCCCTCTGACTCAGGAGCACCCTCACCACCAACACCTCCTTCTGAAGGTCCTGAGCAAGGGAAAAGGCATCATAATGTGGAGGGACATTGAAAAGGAAACAGAAATAAAGTAGAAGGAATCCCCATTGCCTGCAGCTAGCGTGAATCATGGGTGTGGAAACTTTTTAAGACCATTGGAGATGTGCCAAAATCTCTTGCAAACCAGGTACAATGCACTGAGTGCAACATAGTATTCAGTCACAGAAAACCTGGCTTGTACCGCTATGGCAACACCTCCATGCAGTGGCACCTAAAAACGAACCACCAGGCAGCTGTTTGGAGGGTTGTCCCCTTCCAAGCAGGCAGTAGGTTATTTTCCTTTACAGCATCTTCCGCATCTGCTCCTGCCAGCACTAGGGACACTCCAGTGGACCAACGCGTCCCGCAAGCAGCCTTGGAGGACATACGCACTCTGATAGACCCATACCTTTCAAAGGTCACTGTATTTGTACATATACTGTGACGTGGTATTGTGTAGGGGGAACGTTTTAAAAGTGCTTTTGAAGCTTTGGTCTGGGAGCATGACAAAGAGTGCTACCTACACAAGTGAGGTGCACCCCACATCTTCTGCACATCTTCTCCACGTATGATTTCTTACCATGTGGTTGGTAGCCTTTGGCAAATCTCCCTTCCATTGCTGTCTTTTGTGGTGTGACTTATAACAACAGGAAAATTGCTACACAACCAAAAAAGGGGGGGGGGACAAAAAGGCTCTTTTCAGAGACACCTTGCACATAGATGATGAATGAAAGCATGCAGGTGGTGGCGCAGTCTATGAGCGCTGCGTACAGGGATGGCAACAATGGGCAGCTGGACTCCGTCAAAGCATTGCACACATTTGGAAAAGTAAGTGGTGGCTCTGAAAAGAGCCTTTTGTGCTGTGGTGAAAAACCACAGGGAAAATGCTTGCTAGACTTGCAGGAAGCGCTGAACTGCATTTTGGATATTACACAGAAACAGCTCATTGCCAGCATCAGTCAGATGAACTCCATATGAACGAAAAATGTTCCTACTGGGAAACGTAATGTTTTCATTGTGCAAGGAGAACATGCCAACGTCATGCAAAAAAGTGTAAACAGTCTTGTTCACATTGCGCCATGCTTTTTCCATTTATGGGCCACACAAGGAAGAACACAGCCACATCTGTCTGTGGGCAATGGGAGAAAAGATTATGTGCAACTTTGGAAACATTTTTATGAGTTGCCTAAATCTCTCCTTCATTGTAAACTACAGTGAGATACCACTAACATGGCCTAAACTGTTCCCTCTGCAATGAACAATAATAATGACTGGATGAACTAGCATCACCAAACTGGCACTTCATCCCAAGTATTGCGTACCAGTGCACATCGACTTTATGGAATCCAAGGTGTGCTGCCAGTGCACAGCGTTCTGCCTAAATTTGTACCCAATGTATCCAGGAGTCGGCCAAAAGCCATATAGTATGCCTACTGAATGGCACACCCGTCCCCGCCATGTCAACTCCTATTGGCAAAAAGATGTTCTGGCACAATCTGTCACTACACACCGCACCCAGGAATTTGCATTGACCAACTCCAACTTCTGCACAGTCCCATTTCCATTACACCCACTCTGAAAAGACCCGGATGTAGCACATGCGCACCTCCAAATGGCTTGGCTTTTGCGAACATATTGCCCTGTGTGGGGGGCTGCACAAACACAATTTAAGCATCATAGAAAATGGGCGTCTTGGTGATAGTTGTGAAAAGTGTTTATTTGTAATTTTTGTAAAGCAATGTGTAAAGAAACACCTTTTGTGTGGTAGTTGTTAGAGATTGCTCTCTGCTTTTCCTTCTTACATTACTTCACAAGCATCTGCAACGTACATTGAGCATACTGCAACAGATGACTAATTTCAATAGGGGGACAAAAAATATCAACTCCACTGACAAACGTTACACTAGAAGCACTAAGGTTCTCATGGGCACAGAAGAACATCCTAGCATGGAACAGAAAAGCAGACATACACCTGAATCGATAATCTGTAGTCCCCTTTCCATGGTAAGCACATTAAGAAGGACAGCATGTACAAAGTGCGCCTTCCCCAAATACTGTGATGCCACGCCCCAGTAAATCAGGGGCAGTCCTTCTTCCCTTTCCAGTACTCTTTTACTAGCACTACCTGATTGGCTAATGTTAAACGATCACATAAGCATCCACCAATTACATCCAAGAATTGTGCATGTAACACTATCACATCTATTGTACAATCCATACCAACCATTAAACACGCAGAGGTCAAATGTCCTGTACATCAAAAGCACCTGCACGGAAAAGTACAGTAAAATGATCTACAAATTCTGCACCCATATACATCGGCAGCACTACCCATCACCATGCCTTGTAGGTATTACTACTTTTTGTACAGTACATTGGCAACTGTGTAATAAGTTCATATCAACAGGGTACCTAGCAGTGAATCTCCATAACGTACTGAAAATCTGTACTGTTATTTCTCACATCACCTACCATTAAATGGCTCCTACAGTGGTAGGTGGTGGCAAAGTTGCCATTTGCCATAACACCCATTTGTATATGGAAACGGTTACTCTCTTCTTTTGTCATAGATAAGAACAGTAGTCAAACAATAAAAAATGTATGTGTGCATTTACAACAGTAACATTAATAAATGTGCATAAGGAAATTAAAGGCCAGAAGCAATGCCTGCACTCATATAGCAGGCATACATATGCAGAGAAGTTCATGCAAATGCACGCACAAAAACATTCTGCTTTTCACTCTGTACATCTTTCTGCACATTTTTGTCATCTTTCCACAATGCGAAGTACTGCATTTTGAAAGTAAATAGGCCTACACTAATACATAAACGTGTTTAATAAGAAGTCATACAGTACACTCCCAAATCACCCACCTACCCCCTTAACAAACATGCTTATGCTCCCAAGGGCCCATTGATACCATAAACCTTCAATTTATACACACACACTTCCTCTCCCTGCCAAGAGATCCCCCTATAGTTTTGAGGAATGTACTGCACAAATGTAAGCACTATGCCATTAGCCAACATATTTTGTTACCATCTTCTTATACAGGTGCAGTACCCACCTCTCTCTGGAAAGCCACTGAGGTGTGCACTTCAAAATACAGCTTGCAATAAACGTACTCTCAGCAAACAACAAAGTAAGTACAATACCATCATACTGATGTATGTGTTACTAGAAGGGTGCACTATTGTTGTATTGTAGCATATAGATGTGTGGCAATCCACCAGTATGTACTTCATTGTTAGAGATGACAATCCCATTATAGTAAGTTAATGTCCCCAATGTACTTCCAGTTACATGCCTACCCTCCTATTGACCCACTCATGCACATTGCACAGATATACATTTGAAAATGTGCACAGCCACACTTCCCTTTCTTTGCCAACACCTACTACACAATGCCTACCAAACTGCAACTCCGAAGAAAGCAACGCAGAAAGAGAGCCACGCAACCTAATAACACAGAAAGTAGCCATCCACTGCAAGCTGAACTTGAATAGAAAGTTGGAGGAGAAGAGGTAAATCAGTCATTAAGGAATCAGTTGATCAGTCAAAATGTGAGAATGAAAAGAACACTGCTAAATACAGTGCAACACACACTACAGCTAAGAGGGCACATACAAATGGTATTGTAACCACAAGCAAGCATTCTAAAAAAGTTATTTTACAAAACAATTTCCTTCAGAACCTTATAAATAGAGGGCAGAAATCACGCTCAACCCTCAAAACCTACTGCAGAAAAGTCATCCTAGAAGCTCTTGTAGACAGTGCAGTGATCGTGAAATGGAATTTGTTTATAGTAATTTTGAACAGAATGAAACCACTTACAAGATTAATTGGTAAATTGCAAGCACTACTTTGAAACAAACGCAATATCAGCATAGATACCTTTGGCCACATCTGTACAGGTGAGTGGAGTCACACCACCAACACAGAGCCATACTTCAATGAAGAATCATACAAACAAGAACAAACAAACAAAATTGCCTTAAATAGGAGTAGACGAGGGTAGGAAAAGATACACAATACCATTATGCAAGAGGAAACACTGCTTTCAGAAATATCCCCATCAAACTTAGATGTCACTCTGCATTCACTAAAGCAGCACGCCTCACCTACAAATGGCCTTGCAAATCTATATGTAATGTTCGCCAATGCTTAATTAAATCTTTGCAGTAATTCCTCAATCAGTATGTGAAAGGCAACGACAAAATAAAATAAAAATACGAGGACATTCCTTAGCCTGTATTTCTGGACCTGGTTGCAAAAACACCTCCACTGTATCAAAATGTTAGCAACCCACCATTCAACAGTCATAAATCTAATTTACAAACTGTACTATGCAAGAAGTCCAGCTTTAGCACTGCAACATTTAAATGATATTCTCCTACACGGTACAGTCAAACAAGTGCTCGATGAAATAGAGCACATCCAAAGGAAATATTGTGGAACTAAAGATCACTTACAAACTCCAGCATTTTCAGACAAGAGTACTGACAACAGTGCAGCTATCAACTTTTTATATCACACATACAGAAAAGAAATACAAAAGTTCAAAAGTACATCTGCTGAAATGCCAAACCAAGTATGTGTGTGTTGTCGTAGAACTTTCTATAGAAAGAGCACCAAAACTATAGATATAATGCAGAAAATAGAAGGCAATGAGGAATCCCAATGGTTTCAATTAGCTATGTACCTTATAACTGAAAACAAATACAAAATTACAAACACCTCCATACTGTGCACACACTGCACTGCAAAACTTGACAATAACCAAAGGCCTTCATGGGCAATTAGTAATAATTTGGAACTATTTCCACTGCCAAGCGCACTACAGCAGCTTAATTTGTATGAGAGCATTATAATCCAAACAGTGCACCCATTTCAAGCAATAATGCGACTTCAACCGAGAACTACAAAATTACCTCCCACCAAATTACTGAGAGGCATTTGTGGTAAAGTAGTCTTTTTACAATTAGATCTCAAACAAATACAAGAATCTTTGATTATCCTAGTAAATGGTGTACCTACAAAAGACCAAACAAAAGAATTGACAGCAACTAGTGGATTTAACCAAAGTTAGGGAAGCGTTGCAATATCTTAAAGAAAATAATGAATACTACAAGGAAATAAACATTCAAGAAAACCTGAGAGAAACAACCGAAATAATTCTGGACTCCTCAACAACTGGCCAATTTGAACGTCTAGATCCTAGTGCAGCCTCCAATATTTTAGACCACTATGCAATTCACCAACTGCACTCCAAAGACACCATAGACGATGCACTAGAAACATATCAAATGCAGCAAGCTAAAGAAGCGCCAATCAGTATAAGGGGGAAAAGTGTGGAAGCACGAGCCTTCCGTCTACTCTTCCCGACTGGAAAAGGTGGAAGATATGATGAAAGATGGACACAAATAAAAGCATCAGAATACCGCTGTTTACGAATGTATTCTGAAGACCCTCGATTTAGACAGAACATGGAGTACATATTCCACCTCCTCTTTGAAAGTGAACTGGCAACGCTATGTTATGGAGTTGCCCACACATTAAAAACAGGTTCCCATTTTCAAAACATGTCTGCTACACAGCTACTTGAAAAGGTGCAAGAGAAGGACGAAGTTTTACAGTCAAGTATTACAAATCTCTTGGCAAACATGCATGGTACGAAAGAGTACTGGTTCCGACAGCACTCAGATGTACGGTGTTTGCTACGCAACCTTGGGCCACTCACATGGTTTGTCACTTTAAGTTGTGCAGAGTATGCACGGGAAGACTTGCACACTTTCCTATGCAGAGAAAACAAAAACAAAACAGGTGTAGACATGAAAACACCAGAAGAGCTTTGCTCTCTTGATCCAGCAAATGTTTCATGCTACTTCCATCATCGCCTCCTTGCCATGCTGCACTTCATTTGCAATAAAGCACTTCCTCCGCTCAGAGAAGTGGAACAATTCTTTTGGAGAAAAGAATATCAAGCCATAGGAGCACCACACATCCACATGCTTTTGTGGATTATACATGCTCCTAAATTTGGTGAGGAGAGTGATTAAACTGTTTTGCAGTTCATTCACAAATATGTCACTTGCGTAATCCCATTGGAAAGTACACATAGAGACCTATGAGCATACATTTTGTAATTCCAAAGACACAAGTGCGGCAAGTATTGTCGATGCAAATATAAGAACAGAGGCAAATACTACACCAAATGCTGCTTTGGTTTCCCTAGACGAGTTTCAACAACAGGCCAAGTAAATAGCTTCATGCCTTCGGTTCGACACAGAGTGAAAGGAAAATCTCCTAAGAACACAAACTGCATAAAAAGGAGCGACGCATCAAAGTACATCAATGATTACAATGCAATTATTGCCCTCCTATGGAATGCCAATGTTGATGTACAGTACATTGCAGACAATTCCACTGCAGTTGCATGATATGTCACAGCCTACGTAACCAAAACAGAGAAAACCGAGCTCAAAGACCTCTGGGATGACATATCATCTGACAAAACTCTGGCACAAAAATGTTACAGCTTTGGCATTAAAATTCTGCCACATAGAGAATGTGGCAGCTACAAAGCCGCTGACCATTTAACCGGCCTGCCTTATATGGGAAATCTGAAAACATAGTGTGGCTAAGCCTTGGGCCTGCTGCATCCAGAAAAAGAGTACTTTAACCGTACGAAGACATACAAAAAATAGCCAAAAGCGATCCCAACAGCAAAGACATTTTGAAGAACAACTTATTAGACACATACTACCCGAACAGGAGTATTACTTTAGAAGCCTTGTGCCTGTACCAGATAGCCCAAAACTTCACAAAATAAAATTAAACCAAATGAGGAAAAAGGTAGATACAAAGTGGAAAGTTGTGAAGGCAGCCTGGTGAAACTTACCAAACGCAGCCTAATTAATCATATGAAGTTGTTATTAAAAACTAGTCAACACAAAGGACTGTATTACATGGCTCTACTGCAACTTTTCAAACCATGGAGAAAAGAAGAGGAATTATTAGCCACCCACACCTCCTATGAAGATGCTTTTAATGCAAGTGAAAGTACAATTAAAGATGAAAACTTTACACACTACAAAACAATATTGGACAATGAATGCCAATAAAAAGAAGAACTTCAAACACAACTAAATGTAGATACTTCTAAGAGCAGTGAACGTTCTGTAACAGGCAGCCAAGAACCACTTGGACAACCCCTCATAGCAAATGAGGCAGAATTAGCCATGATGGAAGTAACCACCACTATGCTTCAGTATGAGCAATCTGCAGAAGAGTTGGCAGTGCTGAAATCCCAACTAAACAATGAGCAGCATACCATTTTTCTAGAGGTGTACTGCTGTATGTAAGTGATGAAGCTGGGTCAGGTAAAACATTCTTAATAAAAATTATCAGTAAATACCTCCAACAATTATCAAACAACAGTCTTTCTGCTGTTGTAACCATCGCTACAGGTTTGGCTGCCTACAACATAGGTGGAGTCACTCTACACTGATTGCTACTCCTTCCAGTAGAACACCAAAACAAATTAGAGTTCTTTAAACTTTCAGAAGAATCTGCTATGGAGCCACACAAAGTTTTGAAACACATGAAAATGCTCCTAATAGATGAGGTGAGCATTGTCTCCAACCTCAGCTCAGATTGCAAGAGGTCCTCAAAACATACTACGAAGAACTCTTTGGAGGAAAACATGTCATTGTTTCAGAGATCTCCTTGAATTAACACCAGTGAAAGGTGAACCTATCTGCAAAACCATAGGACACAAAGTGTGCCGCAAAAGTCTTGGAAGCATCGGGAATGTAAATCTCTGGCAACATTTCCAATACAGAGAACTAACTCAAAACATGCATCAGTCTGCAGACCTCACCTACGCCAACATTTTAAAAAACATACAGATTGGTGTACTATCAAAGGAGGCACAGACTACCCTCAATATTAGACGCATTCATGAGCTGTATGGGTCTAACACATGTGCTACTGATGTCATGAAACAATTAGCTCAGAAAAATGTCAGTTGTATCTCCTTAATGCCAACTCTAGCAAGCTGTGCACAATTTAATGCAACAATGCTGAAAAAAGAAAAACAATCACTAGTGGAAATTCATGCCACCGACAAATTGGACGAACACGGTATGACAATACCTATGTATCAACAAGGCATAGCACGACTAGAAACCTTAGAGAACTCTATCTCCAACACAGCTGGTTTGGAGAAAATATTAACATTATGTGTCAACTGTAGAGTTACGTTAAAGCGTAACATTGATGTAGAGCAAGGTTTAGTTAATCGAGCACTTGGTATAGTTGTTGGCTTCCAGATATACCCACGGAACAACAGCATTCAGTTTGTGAACATCAGGTTTGACAAGCTTTCAGAAGTTAAAAATATAGGATGCACAACAGCGCAATTCCCTCTTTTCAAAGACATGTATGAATGCAGAGAACAGTTTTCTCTGTCACTAGCTTATGCAGTAACTATTCATAAATCGCAAGGTCGAACCTTAGATCAAGCATTGATTGATATTGGCAGCACAGTCTTTAAAGAAGGCATGAGTTACATAGCACTGTCACGGCTTCACACACTGGGAGGACTGTATCTAGTGAATTTTGATGCAATTGGAGTCAGTGCAAACATTCCTTGCATCATAGAGTACAATAGACTACGTGCACTATTCACACGCCATCTGAAAATGTATCCTATTCTTCAGAAACTGAAAGGTTTGAAGAGAAGGCTCATACAATCAGAAGTTGTAAATGATTTGGCAACAGTACCATCAAAGAAATTGAAAGTAACTCATACTACATCAACTACCAAAAGAACACACAAAAGGAGTAAAAAAGACAAATCATTCCCAACTCCACCCACAAAAAAAAGTTCCTCTTCAAGGAAACCACATACCCTTCCATCAAAGTGCTCAGACACAGAAGTACCTTGTCCATTCAAATTTTCCAATACAACAGGTGTTAATTGCTATGCAAATGTAAAAATGAATGTTCTATTCCAAATGCCAGCAGTTCTTGAAACCATTTATTTAAATGGCACAGACCAGTTGTGTTTGCAAATGCTCGTCCTTCACAGAAATGCAGTAAGTAATCTTGACACCATATACAGTGTCTCAGGAATAAGGCAAGAATTGAACTACAGTGCTGGAATGGTGAAATTCACTTTAAACTGACAAGAAGATCCACCCACATTTGTAATCTACTTACTACATATACTGGAATGGAAAAACATACTCATAAATGAAATCTTTCACATTTCCTACATGTGGAAACATACATGCAGTCTGTGCAACCATGTCATTCAGGAACAAGTCCCCAACTAATGCTTTGTGTATGTAGCAATACCTACCTGTGACTCCATTCCATTTCAGCAACTGGTGCAAAATGCAAACCATAGAAAATGGTGTACGTCATGCAATTCTCATAATTGTTCGATGCTACATATACACTCACATAGTGAATATGTAATATTAATGCTCCTAAGATACAATGCCGATGGAACCAAAAACGACTGCAAACTTACTACCTTCACACACGTACAGGTTCACTTGGCAAGAATACCTTCACAACAGTAGCCATAATCTACCACACAGGCGACTTAACCAATGGAGGCCACTATACTGCATACATTAGAAAGCAATGGTCATGGTGGGAATGCAATGATACTTCCATCGGTCAAAAGCAGAGAGTACCTGAAAATCTTGCAAATGCCTACTTAATATTCTTGAAGGCAAAATGTACTCATTGATGTACAAGCCAACTATACCTTACTCCCCAGCATCAACCAGTACCTTTGTAAGTGCACACCATTTTTTTTTACCTTTCCATACTGTCGACCTAAAGCAACTTAGCATACTGCAAGCATTGACGAAATGCACTAAAGTGTGTGTTGGAATATAATACGGGGGACAAAACCAGAAGTTATGGAGGTAAATAAAATCTAACCTCTGTGAATAAGCTGTCAGGTCTGTGATAGTTTTAACATATCCGCCTTCGACCGTGATATGATTTATTGGCATAGTCTGGTCTGGAAACTATGAAGCACCTTTAAGGTTGCCCAATCAACAAATGAATACCTTTGTAACCACGAAACTCCTGCAAACGTGGAATTACAAACTTTGGGCAGTTAAGAAACAACAACTCGTTAACTCAAAAACGGAGGCATTCATTCATAATAGCTCTCATGAACGTGTTAACCAATTAACTTGGAAGTTGAAAGTTACAAAGCAAACTAAATGAAAAAATGTTATTCTTTCAAAAAAGGCCATATGAAAACAGGACTTGTTAAATTTGCACTGCTTTCTTTCTAGTTCGTCTGAAGGGTGAGTAGAGAGAAAGAGCAGAAGCAAGAGGAGGAACAGGGGTGCATGGGACAGTGAGGATCAGTGCAGGGGAGGAGTGGACCATTGATCATTCTGTACACTAGGCGTATGAGCTTGAAAAGGGAGCCTTGCATTGTATTGTATTGTATTATTTATTTAGTGCCTATACACGTGAAAGTGTTTCAAAGCGCCCAAGGAGGGTGGGAGCAAGGGGAAAACAGCAGTCGCTCAGAACCCATGAAATTTCAGAGATGATAATAGTCTGCACAGGCAGAGTAAATCCTTAAAATACATTTAACGGTTGAGACACAGAAAAAAGGCCTGCCAGCGATTCTACAGTTTTACCAGTGCAATTAAGGGGAGATGACAAGGGAGAACAGACAGACAATCATCAAGCGCGTTGCATTTGGGTCGTGTAAGTGCATAGAAGGTCATAGGGGGGATCCAGGCGCACCCAATCGTTGGACTCCTTTGTACATGGAGAGTCACTGAGCATGTTGTTGGTAGATATATGTGTGGGAGGATCAGGGTAGTTTGTAGAGAGTCTGGGTAGCAAAGTTGAGGGCTTTGTCTAGAGGGAGTAAGGAGTTGAGAGGATGTCCAAGAAGTAGGCTTCAGTAGTAAAGTTTGCGACGGGTGGAGATTAGTTTTTCTAGAATGTTTAGTAATAAAGTGACACATTTTTAGAATTTTAAGCAAGTTATTTTGTGCAACAGAAGCAGTGGTAGTGATACAAAGTACCCAAAGTTTGCAAGCATCGGATGAGAAAACAAGAAGGTCAAGCCGGAAGGACATAGCAGTGGGTACGGATTGAGTTCAGCATGATGCAGAAAAGAACCAACTAGGGACAAATTGCAGTAAGACAGCTGGTAATCCATTCAGGGATGGCCAGGATGAAGGAGGGAAAGGAGACAAAGATTAGAGTGTCATCAGCAAAGAGGAGGCAGTGAAAAATAAAGGATAAGATGAGGCTTCCTAGGGCAGAGTTGTAGAGGGTAAAATGCAGAGGTTCAAGATTGATCCTGTGGAAGGCCGACAGTGAAAGGGTTGGGGGTCAGAGGTTTGTGAGTTCTAGGCAATTTAAAGGATCAACATTCAAGGTAGGAGGTGATCTAGATGAGAGCAGATTTACAGAACCCAAGATCCTGAGTGAGGATGAGAGAGGAGTGGTCAACAAATGTCGGAAGTGGCAGAGAGGTTCAAAAGGATTTGCACAGAAGGGAGTTTGGTGAGCATCAGAGATGAGATAAAGTTGAGACATGCATGAGTGCAATCTCTGGAATCTTTCCTGTGGAAGCCGGATTAATGTGGATCTCCAATGCCATTATCCTCAAAGTACTTAATGATCAAAAACCACCTGCTCAAGGTTTGAATCAGGCTCAATCCAGCAATGAATGAAGCAAATTGTGAATGGTGGGCCTGACTCTATCCACCAGTGTCCCTTTCCTCTCCACACACCAACCTCACATGGCTCAATACCATTCTAATGATGTGCAGTTCCACACGCTTGAATTTGATTGACATGCAAACCCCTTGAAGAGATCTGCAGTGAGACTAACCCTGTTCATCAGAGTTGGCATGCTATTCTGGAGACCAGTTCTTGTGTGACTGAACTTGTGACAATGTCTTCCCATTTGGTGTATTCTCTTGAAGCCTGTGCATCAGCTCTGACTACAGACATGTGTGGTCTGTTCATCACCATATAACACTGCAGGTAGGTGCATCTGGAAGTATTTTACGAGATGTTGTGCTACACTCCAAGGATTTGGGTTGAGAGCTGAAGTAGTTATGAATGTCTTCGAAGGTTTTCTTCTGCAGTTTGGTTTTCCTTTATTTTACAGCAACTTGGCGTTTGGCTGTACTTCTCGGGCCAGTATCTTTATTTCAGCCTTGCTGAAGTCTGGCTTTGTCCTGTCCCTCGGACTTTGTGTTTGGGTGCCTTCAGTGGTTTCATCTGTGTCAGTTGTGGATGTAGTGTCCTGTGCTGCAGTCATTATTTCACTCCTAATGGCTGGCTGCAGAGTTGCAGGGTGTTATTTTCCGTGGTAAAGAGGCCAGAATGGTGCCCGCCTCCATCATTGTAGTGACCAAAAAGTGCATCCACTACTCAGCTTGCTCTTAGATGCTGGTTGCATTACTTCCTGCATTTGACTGGGCATTTCACTTCCTCTGCATTGCTCCATGAAAATATAGGCTGCATGGAAATGATCTGCTCCACGCAAATATAATTTTGGTTCAGGGGCATGTCTAGCATAGTAGGGGTGATTGCAATGGTTTTAGGTGTTGCTGGGTCTTGTCCTCACAGCACATATATGGTTATTTTCTTGGTGCTACTGGTAATGTCTATTAGTGCTACTCGATTTGCAGGTGGACTTCATCAGCAGTCAAGTGTGGACCTGCACACTGACGTTTCCACTTATATGGGCCCCAAAACTGATTAGCAGGTATTGACGTTGAGCATGGATTGCTAGGCATATGGCCATTCATGCTTGGTTCTTTGGATAGCTTCAAGTGTGAGGGATGTGGCCGTGTATTCATCTGACTCAGGTAGAGTTGCAATGGGAGCCTCCCATTGGTTGATTCAGTGTAATAGCTTTGTTGTTGTCTACTGTGTGTCTGCATGGGTGGCCAGTCCCAGGCTACTTTGCCCCATGGATATCAATCTGCAGATTAATATTTATTTTCAAATGGATTGTGAGTGTAATTGTGTCGATATGAGCGTTATATGTGAACGTTCTGCAATGGAAAGTGCACCCAGGAAGGGTGGTATGGCTGAGGTGCTCACAGGGGTGGTGGTTGGCATATGCCCCCTTGCCAGAGCTCAACTGCATCCATTGTGCTGCTTTGAGGAATTTGACGCTCCGCACGGGGAGTGTGCGTTCGCCTGGCCTTTTTTGAAGTTTTGTAATGAAAATGAATGATGGGAAATCAATCTCAGAAAATGTGTGGGACTAATCCACACACATTTTCCTCTGCTCACCACACAACAAACACATAGGGCCTCCTTAGGACCCTGGCAGTAGCCGTGCCCTTATTAAGGGCACGGCTGCCACCGGTAATTAATTTTTACCAGGTCCATGGAATGGGCAATTACTCAGCAAGAGACATCCTTCCTGGTAGCTTTCCGCCACTGTTTCAACGTGTGGATATCTTCTGAATAGCTGCCTAAGTGCATATCATCTTTCATACAGTCTACGTGGTATGGATATGTCGCATAAACTTGTGCAAGGGTTCCCAATTGTGGCTTCTCATCTGTCTTTCCAATAATGTGTTTGATGTCTAAGGATAATGTGTCCACTTATGCATCTATGTTCCTCCCTCAACCAGACTCTGCGCCTCCTCTTCTGCAATTCTGCTACATCTTCTCCAATCATCTTGTCATATTTTCTTTTCTTTGGAACTCACATTTTTATCACCACCCTCAGGTGGCCAGCATTCTTTGTGTGTTCATCCACACTACAGGTCATCAAATGACAATCTCCTGATGGTGTACAAAATATCCATCGTCCCACATATTTTTTCCGATACTGGGAATAATAGAACTTTGTTCCTGGAGGTGCAAGAGAACTCTTCTTTATATTTTCTTGGGTATCTTCTTCTGTTTGCATCTGTTCTCCAGTGTGCTTGTTAATGTCAATCATTATTTTCGTTTAATAGCTTTCTTGGCTGTTTTCTGGCATTGTCCCAAGATGATCCTTATGAGACAGAATCCCAAGATTACTAATAGTAATATTTCTCCAAGTAGTTTAAAAGCATTTGCCAACCAAGATGGAATTGATCCAATCAATGCTGAAAACCAGTGGTCTCCTGCTTTTTTATCAGCTTCATCTTCCATCTGTGTATGCAAAGTCACCAGCATCATTATTTCCTTTTCAGAGTCACATTTTCTCCATCATGAGAAGGTGTAAATGTACAGCAAGAATGTCTGACCTTGGCATACACTCTTCCTTCCATTGCTGTTATCTAATCCAGAACATACCTGTTCTGGAGAGTAGTCAGCATGATGGCTCTCAACTCTTCCTTTATTGCATTGAATCCTTTTATTGTTGCATTGATCGTCTGCAACAGCTCCCATCTTGTAATATGGATCCACTTGGCATTCACTGCAACTTGAAGTCCTGGTGTGAATATAGATGTCATTGTCATGGCAGTCTTGTTGAATAGTTTGTACTCATCTGGAATGTTGTCATAATCCTCTATTGGTTTTGATGAGAAGTAATTCTCTCTCTTTAAAATGAAGATGAAGTGATCTCGTAATTTTGTTATATGCATTCATTTTTGGGAACTCTTCAATATTGATGTCATTTTGGGAATCACTAGTGCTGGGACATGTACATTTACTATGGAGCACACTCCCCCCCAATCCTTAGGCAACTGCATGTAGGCTCTGGATCCACAAGCCCAATATCGATCCATCAGGACTGCAGTTCCTCTATTAATTCGTGGAACTTCAATTGTTTCTCCACATCCTTTGTTCTTTCCAACATTGACCTTGCCGTCGTTCTTGAAGCAGGTTGTTGCATTCTTCACTTGAAATGTATGCACTGGTCCTGCTTCGTTCTCAACCCAAGTTAGTAGTTTTGCATGCGTGGCCCATGATTCTAGGCATTCATCATTCACCTTCTGCACCTTGCATATTGCTTCTTTCTTCAATAGGTGCACAGGTCATGCTATTAGGACATCTTCCCATCCAGTGTTGGTTGCTACGCGCCCATACACCAACAGCTATGTCCTTTCCCAACATCCTGGCTCTTCTGATTGTTCAGCCATGTCTGAGCAATTCATTCTCTTCATATCAACAACTTGTATCTTCTCTCCAAATTGGGATGGATACATGTTTTTTTTGTTTGCCCACCCTAATCCACTCTCCTTCCTTTTAGTCTTTACATATGTATCTTCATATGGAAAAGTCTGTCTCAGTTGCCATCTTTAAGTTGCCCACTTCCCTTCAATTTGGCCTCTCATAGTGCAGGTTGCTAGATGACTGAGACATTTTGTATCGTGTGGGGACATTTCTCTTGCAATAAATGTTCTTGCCACTTTCATGGCATACAGCATTAAGGAACAGACATAGCAACTTTCTTCTGATGTCCTCTCTCCCACCTCTTTCATGTGCTGATACCATGTGTTATTTGCCTAATGAGCTGATTTATCTAAGTATGAGTTAATACATTCATTATCTACCCCAGCATCTCTCTTTACTCAGGAAAAGGTTTTTTTAATATCAGAACGTAATGGGGTGCTTGGTTGGGACGTCTTCTTTTCAGTTTTTTCAATGCTTTTAGTATCTGTGAATGCCAATGTTATAAGGAGAACTGTCAACATGAAAATACCACAAAACATTCCAACAATTATCTTACATTTGGTACATATCTTTTCTGGGGCTACAGTTCTCACCTCTTCGAACATTTTCATTGTCACCACTTTATGTTTAATATATTACTACATTCTTCCTCTCCTCATGATGCTTGAAGACCTGGGTGTCAGGTATAATATTTATTTATTTATTTATTTATTTATTGTTTTTAATTCAAAAGAACTTCTACAACAGTACAACATTTTCCAAATAATCAAACATCAACAATATCAATTCATCAACAAAAACATTCATAAAACATACAAAATTACCTTTTTTGTTCAGTCAACCCTACGCAAAACAATTAGCTATGACTTTATCATCTCATTCCAAAGTTTACAGCATTTACCCAAATGGCAGCTTAGACATCTACTAACATTTTCTTAAGGTGTAGGCATATATCTTTCACCATCAACGGCAATTCATAAAGCAAAAAAATTGAAAACCATCAACACATTGATAAGGCCACAATCCATACCTGGTATAATGCAATAATCAGCTTTTCAGATGATGTATTTAAATATAATTTCCAAAAATGAATGGTGGTAACAGAATCAAAGTGATGGAAAAAACCACTATTCCTACACCTATTACAGTGATTCAAGTTCGGAACACCCAGTTAATATGTGCCTCACAGTTTCCAAATTACTCTCAAAATTGCACATATACGACACATACGTTGATTGGATGCCAATTTCCATTGGGTTCCGTGTGTAGCTCTAACTGACAATTGGTTAAGCCGCATTAATAAACGAAATCTGTGGACATCAGGACACAGACATCTAACTAGATACATCTGGGGACAACAATACTTGTAAACAATGCCCTCCAAATACATATAGTTTCGAAGTTTAATCAGATTGCAAAATTATCTTCCCAATCTCTCATCTGTGATTTGTGTTTAAAGGCCCTTTTAATGGCCTTATATCTACCACAGGCTGATTGTTCCAGAGACCAATTGAGGGCAGCATAAGAGTTCTTAAATGGTACATCATATTTCTTGGCTTGGATATTTGTTGTTGTAAGGTCAATGCCATTTTTCCCAATAATTCTGAGCATTTGACTAACTGGATGGCATAATGCCTTCAAAGGTAATAGATCTCGGTGGCACTGTATTATGGCTTTTAGGGACATTAAAGCGAACTCCACTCTTATGTATTTTATGGGACACGATGGAGGAAGATTCAAGATGGTCCACCAAAAAAAGCCCTCAATCTTGTCCAGCCATAATAGATTTTCAATCGTGAGGACTTCAAGTCCATAGGCTGGGACAGGAATAAAACCCTGGGGGTATAACAACATAATTCCCTTCAGAGTGTAACCAGCATATTGGGAGACATAGTTTCGCACAAGTAATGTAATTTGTCTGGCTCGTTTTGTTTTACTGTCAATTAGAGATGAATAGACAGATCTACAATCCATGTGTACTCCAAGAAACCTGTAACATTTGGTGTATTCTATTGTTCCCCAGCTTACTTAATTCCATAGCAGGCCTATGAACCTTCCTGGATGTAATTAACACAGATTTTTATCTTTTTAAGGTTGATAGTGATGTCATGTTCAGCTGAGAAACTCCCCAATGCTTCAAATATTGCTTTCATGTCTATTATTGTGTGATCAACTATCACAATGTCATCCGCATAGAGTAATGCTGTGACCTTGGTAGTTGTGAATCTTTCTGGACTATGGCATTGTCCTTCTAATCGTCTAAGCAAATCGGCAATATACAGATTGAAGAGGAGTGCCGCCAGGAGGCAACCCTGTTTGACACCTGTGTTCATTTTTATTTGGCTAGATAGATGGCCATCACTATCAAGCTGTGTGGTTTTGATGCAGTTTAATTAGTATCTTTATCAACCAGGTAGGGCACTTGAGAGAGAGCGCAAAATCTGCCATAACTTGTTTCGATTCACCCTATCGAACGCACAGCTAAAGTCAACAAAAGTGACATATGTAGAGGGATTAGGTCACTGTTTGGCACTGGTAATGATGGCGTCTAAAAGTCTGATGTTATACATAGTACTAGACCCAGCCGAAAACCAGACTGAAAAGCGTGAAGTATTTGATTATCATCAGCCCAGGTTTGCAGAAGGTTCAAAACTATGGCTGCAAATATCTTACTAGTGTGTCAAGTAAAGAGAGTGTTCCATAATTTTTGGGTTAGTTCTAAAACCCGCCTTAAACACTGGGATCTGTATAGATGTAGTCCAAGATTCGGGTATACATTTTTCTCATTGCACACCTTTTTAAATAGAATCATAAGGATAAGGGACCAGAGTATCTAGTCTTGTTTAACAACAACAGAGCCGAGACCGTTGGGTCCTGGTGCTCTAGAATTTTTAAGCTTGCTTATGATGTTAGAGATGTCACCTCTACTGAACTTCAACGGCCAAGCCTCTGTGGTACAGACATTAATTTCCTCAATCTGTCCATCATGCATGTTTTCCGTGATATATTCACTCCAACTCAATTCACCTATCGCATTCAGGGGTTGAGGGAGGCTATTACCTCTAACTTTATTCTGTACTCTCCATATCTGCTATCACCTTTTTGTAGGGTTCCTATTAACATTTGCGACTTGATGTTCATTTTTCCAAGACGGTGCTGTATGCTCCATCTTCTATATATGTTGTTCATACGTTTTCTTCGAGTAATATATTCATCTCATGTAATGGGAAGTTTTTTTAACCTCCAGAGTTCACAGCAATGAACTCACCTCCCAGCCACAACCTCCCTATCATAGGAATCTTTGGTAATTTTTCCTGTAGCAATAATGGGAATACCACGAGCAGAGGCAACTTCCATAAACCATTGTCTAATCAGGGACTCAATTTCATTGCAATTTAGATATGTGCAATCACGTATCAAATTGCCTATGAATTTGAGGATTCTTTTCTTCAACTTCTTGATTTTTATTTCATTCCATTTAATTTTTGTTCCACAGTTAGATACGCCAATATTTATTGGTCCATGTATAATGGGATCATTAAGCAACAAATTGATTTTTACTGAAACAAGGGAATGATCACTATTTGGGAGTACAGTAACCTCAAAATCACATATGTAGGCAAGGGCGGACATATTCCCACATATACAATTCAGGGTGGCAGATCTATCACCAATACTCCAGATACACTTTCCGGGAGTATCTCAGACAGTCCTACCATTCATGGACCACATCTCCCAATCTTTCATAAAGTTGGTCCAGGCTCTACCTCTGGCATTGCTCTTATATTTAATCATTAAATTTGTTTTGGTTATATTATCAAATGACCCCTTCATTGTCGATACCCCACATTCAGCATTAAAGTCCCCACCTATCATAACAACATCCTTCGCCTCAATCATCAACCAATTAGTTAGTATTTAATCAAGTGTGTCATGGATTTAATTAATTCATTCTTTACTAGGAGGATCATAGATGTTAATGATGAGCATATTGGGGGTAACTCTTTCTCCTTTTGCTTTAATTTGCACAACTAGACCGTAGTCATTGTCAGGGGTGAGAGGGAGTTCACTGGCATGAAAATCATGACAGATTCCAATTAGTAGGCCTCCAAAGGGACGGGCCTTCACCCCCTTTTTAGCCTGTCTTTCAAATATACAGTTGGTGTCAACATAAAGTCTTTCAAGAGCCAAGTTTCCGGTAGTACAAATACAGGGAATTTAACAAGTTTATCAAGAGAACCACCCAATCTTAAAAGATGAATGTTCCACAATGCAATCTTTATCTCTCACGGCTGGGATAATTCCAATTGGCTCAGCAATTATTTAAGCTGCTTCCACCCCGCTTGATTTATCGCTGAGCTTTCCGGTTGCACAAGCAGTGACGGCAAAGCCTTAGCTTTAGATGTACCACAATGTTCACAGGGATGGGAAGTGGGAGCCACAGGAATGACAATATCCAGTTCATATCCCAGGAAGTTCAGAGATTCCTCATGGGCATGGATAAGTGCAGCTGTTGCTGGTAATGGACAGTGGACAAGTGAAATCGCTCCAAACTGGTGTTTCAATGGTTCGACAAAGTCAAAATCACAAGATTTTAGTATTCGCAGGGCAGGTATCTTTATTTGTTTTGACATATGTCAAGCAATGAAGATCTATTTATGGGTTTCTTAGTACGCTTTTCCATTTGTTCACTTATAATGACCACTCTGTTATCAAGCATGTCTTTACAGTCTTTGCTACCTTTAGCATGAACTTCTACAGAGCCTACACCATCGCAAGCAGTTGTACATGATTTGTTCACACTAATTACATGGTTAACAGTCCGCCCTGAAACAAGAGATGACTCTGTAGGCATTTCCAGACAGCAGTCTAATACCGAAGCCAGACGATCCCTGAACTGGCTGCCTGTTAGGCACCGCGTTTCCTTTAAGATCTTGACCCTCACTTTTAAGTGTCTGACCCTTGCAACGCCCGTCTACAGCTCCGAATGCATCAAGCACTCGCTTAGTTCTCTCAACCAGGCTAAACTCATCCAAACCAGATTTCGCTTAGCCAAATTTGTGAAGACATTTGATTTCTTGGCTCAAGTGACCTGGAACTCCATCCCTTTGGATTGGAAAAAGGTCACATCTCTGGTAGACTTCAAAAAGAAGTTGAAAGCTTTTCTCTTTAGGTCCCCTTAGTTTCAGCTGTTCCTTTGATTGACGCTGTTTCCACTATCTTGTGATGTGTCTTTGTTTGTCCTTTATGTGCGCTTTGAGGCCTCTGGGTGATCTGGCATGTTATTAAGTATTTAAATAAATAAATACATATTAGTTCTTATCATTTTACTTGAAGTCATACATTTATAACAAAAACTGCAAAATGATTGCCAAAACAATTCTTAAAATGATGATGCCATTCTTTAGATCTCTGAAAAATGTCACAATGTTTGTAGTTCTTGGTATTAAAGCTGGATAAGATTGAAGTATACAAGAGAAAATAGCAAGTAAGAATGGGTGGGTGATTGGCAACATATAAGCTCAAATATTCTTTTCCTCTTTGATTATTTCATAGTTTTCTCTATTTCAGTCTAGAGAAGATGTTTCATGATTACTGCAGATTAATTAATCCATAAATCTATCCTAATCTAAAAGTGTTTTGCTCTCTTTACCCAAGTTCTTGACCATCGATCTTCTGGTCATTCTTTGTTGTTCTTCTCTTGCTTCACTGTGGGGACTTGCTTCACTGTGAATACTTGCTTCGCTAGGGACGGGTTCAGGAGAGGTCAATGTTGCTTTACTTTTATAAGGCTTGATATCATGCAGGTGGATCCATGCCCTTCTTCCTTTTAACTCCACCTCGTGTGTGCCTTCAAATCGAGGGGTACTCCAGGTGCATACAAATTTGTGTACTAACACTTCGTCCCCTATATAAACTTGTAGTGTATTTAATGCATTTTCCAAATTTATAGACAAATCGTCCTATTTGTTTACATTTGACCCCTCCTGTTGACGCTTGACCTGTTGAGAAACAAAAGACATGCTTTGAGTCATTGTTTTTAAATAATTGTTGATTCCCTCTCTTAGTGCCCTTGCTACACTGTGGGCATCAGTATTTGCCCTTGTTGAGGGCGGGAAGAGATAGGTGTTCTCATTTGGCGTCAAGTCACCAACTCATCCACACACTACAAACACACACATTTAGACAACATGCAGAGTCACCAACAGTCCAAATGGCAGATATATTGAGGCACGGACACCGCAGACAGCGATTTCCGATGTAGAAAAATAATCAACCATCACCAATAAGACCTTACATTCATTTGATTTTAAAATATGATACAGGCCTAATATGTCCATTCCTACTTGCCTCCATGCTTCTTCAGGAGGTTCAATCTGTGTGACTCATTGTTTCCTCACCTTGCAACTTTTATCTGATTTTTCACAAGGCCAGCAACCACATACCCTCCTTTCTAGCTGTAAGTCAACCCCTGGTCAACAATACTTTTCCCGAATCTTAGGTTTAGTCACTGTAATTCCCAGATGCCCTTCATGAGACAACATTATTAAATAATTATCTCTCAATATCACCGGAGGTATCAACTTTTGTCCACGTACCAATACTCTTGTTCCAATAATATTTCTTCTTTAAATACCCAAAATGGAATTAATGGTGTGTCCAAATTTACTTTTCTGGGACAAGCTACACTAGTTTACCCTATTTTCTGTCCTAATAATGTGTCCGACCTTGTCTCTCTACCCCATACCTATCTCAATCACTATACTGATCTCTCTATCCCATTCATCTTGTGATATTGATTACTGTAATAAAGCCACCATTTTTTCCTTGATAGAAATTCAGCCAAAATGATCATCATGCCAGGTAAATATCTTACTTGGGAATCATATTCTTGCAACTTAAAATGTATTCTTGCCAAATGAGGGGTAGCCTTGCTCATTCCCTTGATTGTCAATAATTCAACCAGCGGTTTGTGATCTGTACATATCACAAATGGACTGCCCCACAGATATTTGCAGAAGTAATTAATACCCAATACAAATGCTATTACCTCCTTTTCTATAACTGAATATGTTGCTTCTGTCTCTGTAATCACCGTGGATGCATGGCATACTATTCTTTCTACACTATCAGTCACCTGTGAGATAACTGCCCCTAACCCTCTGACAATGGCATCCGCAGTCAATTTGATGGCTTTGCCTTCTTCAAAGCTTCCTCGATTAGATACATTGCCTATCCCTTCCTTCATTTCCTTCCTAGCTTCTTCACATTCATTATGCCACTCAAATCCAACTTCCTTTTTCAATAACTTTCTTGTTGGCTAAGTGACACTTGCAAAATTCTTTAAAAATGTGTTATAATATTCAGCCAGTCCAAGAATGGCCTAACTTCATCCTTATTCAATGCATAGAAGCCTTCTTGATAGCCATCATCACATCATGTGTGGGCCTATACCCTTTGCCACTTGAAACATGTCCTTAATAGTCAACTTCGTCATTCCTCAAATTACATATATTTGTTTCAATCTTCAACCCTTTGTGTCTTAACTTGTTTAAAACTGTATTTAACCTGTTGTCATGTTCATCTTCCCCTTTTCTATGAATTAGAATGTTGTCTTTGTATAGCATCGCCGCAGAGATCCCCTTCAAAACATATGCCACGATTCTTTTAAACACCACTGCTGCAAATGCAAGCCGAAGTGGTATCCTGCAGTATCAGTATAATGCAAATGGCTTTATGAATGCTGTAAGTTCTTTGCATTCCTATGTCAACATAACCTGATGATTTGCCACTTATAAGTCTAATATTGTAAACAGATCAGTCCCTCACAAACAGCTTAATCTATCTCAAATAATAGCTATGGGATATTTATCTACTAACATATAACTATTCAGATCACTCAGGTCCACGCACAATCTCAGCTTCCCAGTTGTCTTAATGTCAGTTACTATTATCCATTCTGATGATTCAATAATTTATATCACTTCCTCTTTCTTCAGTCTGTCCAACTCTGCTTCCACCCTTTCTCGGAGTGCCAACATTATTTTCTCGATTTTTGATTTGACAGTTTTGCTCCAGGCTTCAGGATAATTTTGTGCACATGCCCCTTCAGGCTTCAGGATAATTGTGTGAGGATAGCCCTTGAAACATGCTATGCCTATTTTAAAAATGTCTGGGAATGCCTTTTGTTCCAAGTCTTTCTCATTTTGAATACTCAATACCAGTCTGATTCTTTGCAGGGATCCCATTATATTTTATTTTAAGTGTTGCCAGATCTATCCATCCATGAATCTCAATTCCATTCCTTGCCATGTATATTTCTATTTCTGCAGTTCTGCCTTTGACTTCAATAATTGATCAAACAATCCCAAAACATTGATGCAAGATCCTTTAAACCCACCGGGGTTTCTTATGTCCGACTGTGAACAGTCCTCATGCTTGTAGTACTTCCCATTTATTCAAGGTTATTATCGTACATGAGGAGCAATTGTTCACCATCATTTTTACTTTCTTGCTCCCTAATATGATCATGACACTTGGACACTTTCATTTTAAAATGTTGTAACTATCATTAATCTCTCATCTTCTGAGATACTCTCACCCATCACCACTGCAATTTTCCTCTTGTTTCTACACACCACAGCATAATTGCCCTTCATGTTGCAAATGGCACATTTCTGGGTTAGTTCAGGGCAGTGTTTTGAGTGGCAAAGAGACCAATTCTACCACACCTATGATATGTGTTCCTGTTCAGTTCAATTTCATCATTATTTTTACTTTCTTTCCATGTCTCAGTGTCTTTGTTTTGTTGTCATTTTTTGATCAGACCGATTTGTGTTCCTGTTCTTTCTTCCTCATTCTTTATGTTTCCATTTTTTTCCTGATTTGCTTCTTTCTTCTTGGTCCTGATTTCTTTGAAAACCATTTGTGTGTGTTCTATTTTCTTTGCAATTACTTTGCTTCTGCTAGTTTCGGGTTCCACAAATCCACAGTCTTTCCTGTATATTAGAGTTGTTTGTGTGTATTCTAATTTGATCTGTAATTAATTATTCTGTGGTAATGTCTGTTCCAAATCTTCATGGAAGGGCTAACGATTTGAGTACTAAGACTAACTCCTCTATATTTCTTCTGGTCTTTGAATTCTCGAATTGAAGTTTAATCTATTTATTCCCACCTTCATTTCTGGATCTTATTACAAATCCAATAGTTTGATAAATGTTGATGTTCATCTAAATCTACTGCATCTGGAATGTTCAATGCTGATAGGTCTCTATACTTAAGCTGACATTCTAGACCTAGTGTGTGTAACAATACTGATTTCTTCTTCACAGCTGTCAACCCATCATGCCCTAATACTTCAAGATACTTTCTACAATATTACTTCCATTCAATCCATCGAATGGAAGGTTGTCCTTGGTTATGTACATTTTTTGCCAGAGGGTGGACTGTAATTGATGGCATTGTTTGTTCAATCTCTGTTCCTTAGTAATTCATCTGAATTGTCCTCCTTTTGTTTTATGTGCATTGGATTTCACTAATAACTCAGTTGTGTGTATTTTCTTAACATTTGTTTAGGCAACGTTACAATGTTTTCATTAGGTTACCTAGGCAACAGTTCCCATTTTTGAAGTACTTTCTCTGTTTCTTTTGATTGCAATGCACGAAATAAGGTGCTTTCCTCTAGTGCACGGTTCAACTGTTTCAAGGCGCTGCATGCAGGTAGACATGAGACTTATGAGCCAATTACAGCAGCCTTTTTTAATATTGTATTGGTGTAGTTTATCAACTTGTCACTACTGCGCTACAGCTCCTACCTTATCATTAAAGGCTGAATTGTTGTGAGCGTGAACATTGGCTGTGCTGTGGGTCCTTCCTCACCATGCTGGTTCTCCCTGCAGGTGACCAGTCGCCGAAACGTACTGTGACCTCGCCCAAAATGAGAGGCGATTGAGCCCGAAAGGTACTATTATTTCTTTAATGGTTTACAGCTGTGGCATCTTCCGCTCTCCAAGCTGCTCTTCTCTAGAGTGTGGAACGTGAGCCTGCAGACTGTATCACACCACATTGCTCGGACCACTGAGACATTCCCAGCAAGGGAATACTGGGAGTTAAAATACTACATGCTTCCTCGTGTCTGCCTGAGACAACATGCAGCATTTGTTTGGCTAATTTGGAGACGCATGCACCACCTAACAGGCAAAACTGAAAAAGATTACCTATCAAGCATAAAATGTGCATTCATTTATTGAATGTAAATCAATATTTGTTTTCAGGTGACCGCTTCCGATACGGAGCTCCTATCATCATAACATGACCCGATGCAAAGTAACTTATATAACTTTTTATTTTATTTTGTGTGTTTCGGTTACAATCAAATCATATGCCTTTTTACAAAAGTCAATGCATTTGGAAAATATCCAATACAGTTTCAGCCATCATACGTTTAGTACATTATAAAAATATAGCGTAGCAAAATTAAATTCACATAAAAGTGGGAAATGTAGGTGTACTCTCATAATGTCTATCTATTTGTCCTTTACTTCACACCATTATATTTGTATAAGATTGTCGTTAAAAGTTTTTCAGAGCAGAACGGAAAGCAGGATAAGAATCAATAGAATGAAAAGAAAGAGGGAAAGAATTCCAATTAAGAAGGGCAATCAGTTAAAAAGAACGACAACGTGATTGCGCACTGGGCGGGCAAGAAACTGATAATAAACTGAGAGATTGTGAATGAAGAGATCGAGGAGGTGCATAGAAAGACATAAGAGAAGCAGGATAGATAGATGCAAGGCCGTGAAGAGATTTAAAAGCCATACAAAGGAAATTGAATTTGAGTCATGAGTGAAAAAAGAGCAATCCTAGAGATGATACTGAGGCAGAAATTGAGTCACATGGAGGGAGAGAATAGAGAAGACAAACTGAATAGTTCAAAATAGACTTATGGGTGGTTAGACGAGAAAAAGGAAAACCAAAGAGTAATGTGGAACAATAAAACAACCTTGAGAAAATAAGCGAGAAAATTAGAAGTTTAGTGGCACAGAAAGTAAGAAAGAACCTGACCTTACGAATATTAAACAGATGAAAGCGGCACGAACGACAAGAAATACTGATAGGATGAGAGAAAGATCATTCAGAGTCAAGATAGAAACCAAGTTTACGAGCTGTGAGGAAAACAGGGGGAAGTGTAGGTGGAAACAGAAAAGAAGAGGGAGGGGAAGGAGAGGGAATAGTAGAGGCTGGAAAGAAGAAAACTTCGGATTTAGAAGCATTAAATACCTGTAAATGATTGGACATCTATGCTTCAATAACTGAGAGACAGGCTGACGGATTTCAGTGAATGATAAGAGTGAAAGAGCAGAAAGACAGAAAGAGTTTGGTGTCATCAGCATAAAAGTGATGAGATAACCCAAAAGAGGAGATAATAGAAGCAAGAGTAGAAGCATAGAGAGATATTGCAACCACATTCAATGTAATCAGAGTTGTCAGCCAAAATCTTGATAGAGCTAATGATCGCTCTAAACGTTGCCCCTATAAACATATTAACCAAACATATTTGTAACATTTAGCATTGTGCACACAAAGTTTCTAAAGTACCATATTCATTCTTGAATCAATGCAGGACCATATAAATATAAATTTGTTAAAGTTTGCATCACATCTGTTAATTTACAAAAACGCCAGTGTCATTGGTGACTATCTAATCCTATTCTAAGACCAAAGACCTCTAACGTATCCAGTGCATTAATTCTATAATTTATCAAAATGTGTTGTAATGGTTTGTTAGGAAAAACTCTAATATGTCTTAATATATGTCCGATGCGTGAAGGAAATACATAGTGGTCCGAAATCTTCATATAATTTTGCACCATTAGCCAATTATTCTATCGATTGCATAGTTTATCTTATATTTTCATATAGGATAAATGTACCTCTAAAGGCAATTCTAAACCTTTAAAAAAATCATTTGTCTCTTTATAGATGCCCAACTGTTTAGAGTCTTTAGAATATGGTTTACATCTCCTTTTTGTGTGTTAAATATCTTTAAATAACAACCAGCAGATCCTATCTTAACCAGGGTACACAATGACAGCAGGTTAAATTCAATCTGCAAAAGAAGCATTTAGGTACTTCTGGGGCAACCCTAATGTTGTCTGCCAGAAATGTCCTTTTATCCTAGCTAATGTCTTTTTAATATTTGAGGTGAGGGCTTTTAGGCCATATGTAACTCCGGGTATTCATTTTTATGTAAGATGATGATAGGTACTAGCGAGTATGCAAAATATTTTTTATCAATGCCTCATATATAGGCCCTCTGCCCTTTTGCTTTATTTACTCTGATGATCGCGCGTGTACCTCAAGGCACAAATATTTAAATTGATCGACGACTCTAGCGGTCTATTATCTATCCACCATTGAGTTCTAAAATGACTGAGGTAATCATTTTCAATGAGCTGTAACGTATGATAAATGTGTAGAAGCCTTGCATAAGGCTGGTATGCATTTATCTTACATCACAGCTCATTTCCAACGATATGATATGATATGACATTTATAACACGCTTAAAACCCAGTGGTTTTTAAGCGCAGACCCGGGGATAGAACCCATGTTGCTCTTTGTCATCTGGTTTCCAAGGCGAGTATGTTGCCTTTGAGCTATCCTCCCAAGTCTATGATGATTTGTAGAGCACAGGGGAGGGGTGAAATGTAACTTGCATTTCCGCCTCCCCCCCTTCCACTTTGCCATACAAATCCTCCAGCATATGCACCTGCGTGCGTTTTCATGCAGGTGCAAATGCTGGCGATCTGTTTGGGGTCCTGCTGCTTTATGCCCCAGCAAAAAGCAGGCAGACCCCGTAAGGATCCATTGTAAATGCTGTCTGCTGTCAGCATTTACTTAATTTGCATGCTGGAGTGCAAGAGGAGGGTGTTAGGCAGAATTATATGCAGTACCCTTTGAGTACACCACACACAATTAAGACTACAAGTGACAGTACAAGTTCACCTTTGGTACAAGCCTGTACTACACAGTAGAGTGGTAGCGATGGCTGAGCAGCCAGACTTATCTCAAGAGTAAAGTGAGCAGGATCAATAGTTATACAAAGGACAACAATTACTATGATTCAAACAAACACTGACTCAAGGTTTCTGAGTAAAAGAATATATATTTATTTACACATCAGTTCTAAAACATTTCACTATTATCAAGCAGTTGAAAAATCACAATCTTAATACACTACACCACACCCAATCGATTTTGGACAAGTTGAGCTCAAAATGAAGCGTGACCAAAATGGCACTCCAGTAATTTAAAAGGGAGGGAAAGACAAAGTTAGACAAAAGTTGAGCAGCACCAACAAGTAAGTCAGCAGGGCAATCTAGAAAAAGGAACTACAGTGAGGATATCATATCAAGGTGCCTGGGCCAAAGTCAGTGGACCAAAGTCTTTGCAGAGGATCACACAGTTCAGGGTAGTTCTCGGTTAAGTCTTTGCCAAGAGTTCAGAACGAAGTTGGTCGGACGAAAAGTTACTTTAAAGAATAGAGAAGGACAAGCCCTGGGATTGGCGATAGATTTCAAACACTTTCACAGCGGTTGGACGAAACGAACAACCGGGTTAGCACAGTACCTTTAGAGCAGAAGAATGCTGCAGCTGAGGCAAAAGTTCTTGGCAGGTCCTGCAGGCTCATGGTTCCTGAAGCGACTGTCAGACTGACAAGAAGGAGAAAGACTTGAGGGTCCTGCACTGCCCAGGGATGAAACCAGCAGCGGAGCAAAACGACAAATAAAAGGTGCACTCCTTAAAACCCAAGCAGGGTCTGTCCTGGCTATCCGGTTCACTATAGCTGTGCACAGAATATTTGAGCAGAGGAGGGAGGCCTGGCTTGCAGTTTGGCGAATTGGTTGTTCCCACCAGCTCAAGGGGAGAAGATTCCTTGCATATCTTCCCTTTCGTCGAAGTTTGGAGATTCTGACCCGTAGCAGGGCTTCACCGGGAGGTTCAGTCATGGTAGAGGTCCTCTTCTGTCAGCTTCTCTTCGATTCTTTCGATCCAGTGGCGACTCTGCCTTCTCAGTACCAGAGACCTGCTTTTTATGCAGTTTTCTCCCATTCACACAGCCTGGCTGTCAATCACACAGCAGGGTGGCTGTCCTGGCGGGACAGTCACACAGTCAATCAAACAGGAGTGCGACTTGGGTTACCAAGGGAACCCATGGCAGGGTTCCTAAAACCCCTCAATCACATCCTGCCTACCAAGACTTTGAGGTGCCTAAGGAGGGCTTCAGTGCAGAAGCCTGCCAAAGGTCTGCGAACAAAGGGACCAAACCTGGTTTGGCGCGCAGAGTAAAACACAAGAAAGACCTTTACAAAAAGAAATGGGGAATAAACCAAACTGGAACCAAATAAAAGTAAATGTGGTCCAGCGGATTTAAGTTCGAGGCTACTAAGGTAGCCTAAAACAATACCAAGGCTATTTAAAATAACCTCGGTAGGAAAAATAGGGTAGATACCACTGCCACCAGCCAAATCTTCAAGAAAAGGGAACGAAACAATGTTCCATTGGAGACAGGCAAAAAGGGATAACTATTAACCCTTTCCAGTACTCTACGTAAGATAGTTTGTACTGGGTCAGTGGTTTTAAAGAGACTAATAAAGTCACTGGCAACTTTACATGTTCTGGGAGACAGTAGTCAGTCCCAGAAAATGGGTTCTGAGTGGGGAAGTGTAAAAAGACAACCCTGTGTCACTGCACTGAAGGTGCCGTGTAACATATAGGGCCTCATTACAACCCTGGCGTTAAGGGGTTAACGGCGCCGTAAAAGGCTGCGGTGCCGTTAAACCCTTAACGCCCGATTCACACTTTAACGCCTGCTTTTTGCAGGCGTTAAAGTCCAACCCGCTAAGTGACCTTGGTGCTAATTACGGCACCGTAATGTACGGTGCCGTAATTAGCGCCTTCCCCATTCCCATTGAGCCCTATGGGCCAAAAATGGGAATGGGGAAGGGGCCATGGTGAATGGGGAATTACCGCCCCGCCAAACTTGGAATGGGGCGGTAAATCCGCCATCCACCATGGCGGAATCCGTCATGGGCCATGGTGCTAATAGCACCATGGTCCAACGCCAGGGTTGTAATGAGGCCCATAGTAAAAAGATGATGCCTATGGAGTAGGTGAGGCTCCACAGTCTTTGAACACAAAAATGTTAAACACATGTAAGAGTGGGAAAAAAGGCTCACACTCTCACCAGGTGAAAAAAATAAATCCTAAAAATCCAGTAAAGCTGCTGAGGGACTCAGTAGGTAAGGGAAATTTGCCATTTTGGAGAATTCTCCCTAACAGAGGGCAAGAGTCCTGTTGTCCTCCTTTTTGCACTCCGCCATGCACATTTCGAAAATGTGGTGGTGGTGAGTTGTTTGCAATGACGTTTTCACATAACAGCTCTGCGCCATCAAATTACGAGCTCCAAGAAAATGAGCTCCTGGGGAGTTTTTTATTTGAACATCCCATAACTTTAGTTTCCAAGCGTTCATTGTTAAGTGTTTTTTTTCTAGCGTAATGTTCGAAAGATTCCAAAGCATGCTGTAAACCAACTGCTGTGCGATCCAATCAAATTAAGTCATCTGCCTATGATACCATTGCAGCTGGGTGTCGCCAAATTTGGTTAGAAACATGCTTGCGTTCTAGCAGGCCGTTTCCAGGTCCGACAAAGACATATTAATGGCAATATGCATTATTATTATGGATGTAAAAGGATGTTTGTTTTCAGGCGACTGCTTCCACTGCACAGCTCCTTTCATTGCGGCATGATCCAACGCAAAGTGATATCCCTGCCCATCACTAGGATCCCTAAAAAACTCACCCCTCTGCTTACACCTCTCACACTAAACACAACACAACCACACCTACACAGCACCACAAACCGCACGCCCTTCACTACACCGCAACAACGAAAGCAACCTCACATAGCCTCGCACAACAGCACATGACAACAACCCACCAAAAAATCTCACCTACGCTCAGCGAACGGTGTAAACCGAACTGAAGCTGCCAACAGCACATCACAGCTCTCTTGCGATTTTTTTCCTGCTCAGTCCTAACAAGTCACTGTACCCTCTGGCTTTTCAGATTTGCCAGAGAGCCAGGGACCACTCCGGCGGTGATAGCGCTTGGTATAAATATCCTTTAACATGACATAGCATAACATACACCTGGAGCCAAATTCCACAACCAATTCACTTCCCGATTGGCAAAAGGGATTTCTGGAGTTCGTGCAATGGCAAGCCATTAGCTCTAGCGATTCATTGTACACGGAAATAAGAACCAGGGGTGAAAAGACCCCTGGGCCATTCCCTCGTTTCGATTAGCCTATACACACATCTAACAAGTGCGCCTGATCTGGGGCACGGCTCCATGGAATGACTTATTGCTGTAGCTTTTCAGCGCTCAGCCCGACGGCTCTCCCGCAATGAAGCCACGGTGCGCTGTCCAGACCCCAGGTGCTGAACCGGCGCGTTCCTGTCTTGCATCCAGAATACATCGGAATCTGGACCACTTGCACTCACTGCAAAACGGCCACAGTCACACAGTGCAGAAGGATATTCACTTGCCATGTGGCAAGTTATAAAATACACATATTTCCAAGATATGTCACGTGATATCCTCGGCTGCGCGTTTGCAAAAGCCATTCATCACTGGCCATTAGAGACGAAAAAATAGTATATACATAGCCATTTGTCGCGTTTGGATATTTCGTTAACAATATGTGCGGACGACCATACTGCATACAACCAACTCCCTCCGCCCCCCCCAACAGGCTCAAACAGGCACGCCACCTGTGGTGGCTGCCCGGGAGTTCGAGCATTTTTATTCAGATGGAGAGATTTGGACGACATGCGATCCCTGGGCTTGTAAATATGAGATAACTGGCAGCAAAGGCACACATGTACGTTTCCGATTAAATGAGTTACGGCGGAAAAGGCAGGATGTGGCTGCGGGGCAGAGAGCGGCCTGTCAGGCGGACATTAATAGCCCGGGAGAGATCATTAGACGGATCAGGCTCCAAGAACACTGGAGAGCGGAGCGGGTTAATGCAGGGCGCACTGTTTACCGTCGCAGTGCAAACATGCACTTTACGTATGTGAGTTATGGCTTAAAAGCCAGAACGGTTGAGTGGCGCCGCTGCAGATGGAAGGAGCATGCATTTTTCAGGAAGCAGGGCGCCTTCCTTGACGAGGCCGGCCGGCTCCGTGAAGAGCAACACCGTGTAGATTCTAAGCCCGCTGCTTTTTTTAGCATATCAACCCCCTCCCACCCCCCTCGGGAATACCTAATAGATCGAAGCCCGTCCAAGTGGTGGGTGTGACGTGGGTCTCCGGCTTTCGTCGGCGTGACGTGGAGGCCTTCATTAGCATCCAGCCCTGCAGGGGTGTTTTGGTGCTATCCAGTCCAGAGAGGAGCCACGCTCAGAGGAGGAGGGGATCGGCGGCTGCGCCTCTTACAGTATCTGTTCACATAGCAACAAGGAGAGGCGGCCAGGAGGAGCGCGGGCAGCATCCGCCGAGCAGCGCACATCATCCGGGGCGCGCACACTTGCCATGGGAAGCGGATCCTGGACGCGGCAGACGGCGGGCCTGGCTCTGCTCTGCTGCCTCTTCCCGCGTGCCACGAGCAGGGTGGACAAGCAGTATGTCAACGAGTGGGCGGCGGAGATCCCCGAGGGTCCGGAGGCGGCGCGAGCCATCGCGGAGGACCTGGGCTACGACCTCCTGGGACAGGTAAAGTGCACTTTCAAAAGTGCTGGGACTTTATGCGCGCGCTCGACATCTCTGCACGGGGCACACTTCTATTTCATTTGATGTAACAGTTGGTTTAAGGGCTGACTAATCCGCGTATTCACCATCTTTAAAAAAAAATGCAATACGAAAAGAGAGATCAGACATAAAAACAATATTATGTATTAAACAATAATGAGAAAATCAATACTGCAAAACCAACAATTGCTCAGGGACCTTCAAAACACCCAAGAAGCAGTCAGTCCTAGCTGCAATCATAACTTTCTAGCCGACTTTGAGGGATAATATAGTCATGGGCGACTGTTACAATGAAAGCGAAAATGTGCAGGTTAACTTCCACTCACGCCCCGTGGACACGGTTACAGCCTGCACATCACAGGTGTGAGTGATAGCGCGTGCTGTCAGCATGTCATCCTCCCAAGAGAGGGATACGTGAATGCTATTGATGTTTATAGCGCTTCAATGCTACGCGACTGGGGCAGGAGGCACTATATGGATACAAGTCACTGCAATGAAATGTGTGGGGCCACCTCTGTACTCCCTCGGGCGCTGGCGCGAGCCATTCGGTGCACGCCGCATACACTGCCTTGACTCGCTCGCTTGGACTCAAGGGGTAGTGAGCAGCAGGGCGGGTGAGTACAGTCACCGGGATCCAGCGTTCAGGCTGTGAAGTGGGGCGTGCTTGTTCTTGGGGACTGAATGCCTCATGCTGTGGCGTCAAAAATAAGGATGCTGGGGGTTCGTTATTTGAGCATGGCGCACACACAAGGGCAGGCGGTGGTGGACACGAGTAGCGCGCAACAATGCCTGCCCCTCCCCGGCTGGCAGAGGGCTGGGCGTGCGCATCGTTACAGCCAGTGCTCAATGCCACAGGGACCTGTGCGGCCAGATACGGAAACGGTACGTGCACATCGCTGCATGCTGCCCACTGGGCACGGGTTGGGGTGTGAATGCAAAGATCCGGCTTTCTACGTTATGTTGTTTTAATTTCAATAGGGCAGGGGGCTGATGACTAAATCACATTTATATTATTTTATTTTATTTGGGGGTTTCATGAAGAGCGAATGCAGCTTTGAGAAGATACAGAACGATGTGCGCAGAACGGGGGTTCATGGCATTACTGAGGATTGCCCGGAGGATCCAGAGCAGGGCGGGGGGCGGTGGGGCGGAGGGGGCTTGGTTCGGAAAAGAAGATTGGGAGGGGGCTAGCCTCCTACAGAGTGCACACAAGAGAATGGAGGGGTTAGGTCGTCCCAGAGAGTTTACACAAGAGCATGTGAGGGAGGGTCCGCCCAATAAGTGGACACGCAGGAATGGAGGTGGGGGAGACCCACAGAGTGTGAACAGAGAATGGAGGGGAGACACAGACAGCTTGAACAATAGAATACAGGGAGACCTAGAGAGCTTGAACAAGAGAGTGGAGGGGAGACCCAGAGAGTGTGAACGGGAGAATGGAGGGGAGACCCACAGAGTGTGAACGGGAGAATGGAGGGGAGACCCACAGAGTGTGAACGGGAGAATGGAGGGGAGTCCAAGAGAGCTTGAACGACAGAATGAAGGGGAGACACCCAGAGAGTGTGCTAGGGAATGGATGGGAGACCCAGAGAGCTTGAAAAAGAGAATGGAGGGGGGACCCAGAGAGTGTGGACAGACAATGGAGGGGAGACACAGAGAGCTTGAACAATAGAATACAGGGGAGACCTAGAGAGCTTGAACAAGAGAGGGGAGGGGAGACCCAGAGAGTGTGAACGGGAGAATGGAGGGGAGTCCAAGAGAACTTGAACAACAGAATGAAGGGGAGACCCAGAGAGTGTGAACAGACAATGGAGGGGAGACCCAGCGGGCTTGATCAAGAGAATGGAGGAAAGACCCAGAGAGTGTGCTAGGGAATGGATGGGAGACCCAGAGAGCTTGAAAAAGAGAATGGAGGGGGGATCCAGAAAGTGTGAACAGAGAATGGAGGCGTGGGAGACACAGAGTGTGTGAACGGGAGAATGGAGGGGAGACCAAGAGAGCTTGAAAAAGAGAATGGAGGGGGGACCCAGAGAGCTTGAACATAAAATGGAACTGGAGGAGACCCTGAGAGTGTGAACAGAGAATGGAGGGGAGACCCAGCGAGTGGGAACAGAGAATGGAGGTGTGGGAAACCCAGTGGGAGTGAACAGAGAATGGAAGTGGGGGAGACCCAGAGAGTGTGAACAGAGCATGGTGGTGGGGGAGACCTAGAGTGTGTTAAAATAGAATGGAGGGCAGGGGAGACCCAGAGCGTGCAAACAGGAGAATGAAGGGGCGACCCAGAGAGCTTGAACAAGAGAATGGAGGGGAGGCACAGAGTGTGAACAGAGAATGGACGTGGGAGAGACCCAGAGAGTGTGAACAAAGAATGGAGGTGGGAGAGAGCCAGAGAGTGTGAGCAAACAAATAGAGAGGAGACCCAGATGAACACAGAATGGAGATGTGGGAAACCCACCGAGTGTGAACATAGAATGGAGGCGGGGGAGACCAGAGATTGTGAACAGAGCATAGGGGTGGGGGAGACCCAGAGAGTGTGAACAGAGAATGGGGGTGGAGGAGACCCAGAGAGTGTGAACAGAGAATCGAGGGAGGCCTAGAGAGTGTGAACAAGAAAATAGAGGGGTGGGGAGGCTCAGGGAGTGTGAACAGGAGAATAGAGGGGTGGGGAGATGCAGAGAGTGTGAAAAAGAGAATGGAGGCAAGGCCGGCCAAAAGAATGTTAACCAGGGAAAGGAGAGGAGGGTTGGTCCAGAAAGTGAGAATAATAGAATGGAGGATGGGTCAGCCCAGAGCGTGAGAACAAGTGAATGGTGGAAAAGGTTGGCTCAGAGAATGTGAATAGGGGAATGGAGGGGTGGAGAGATGCAGAGAGTGAGAACAAGAGAATGGAGGATGGATCAGCCCAGAGAATGTCTATATGGGAATGGGGAGTAGGGTCGCTTCAGAGACCACATGCTAGAGTATCAGGAGAAATCGTATACACCAATATGGGAAGGGAAGGGAGCATAAGGGTCCAGAGATGCACACAAGTGTACCACGAGGAGATGCAAAGACATCATATAAAATAATATTGGGAAGGTGACAGACATGCCCTTCAAACATTATCAGGTGGGAAGGAAACATTAACACGTTGTATATACATAGGAGGGGGGATGGCTCTGAAATCACATTCACGAGTATCTGTTAGGAAGGTTTAATTCACAGATGGCATCCAAGATTGCCCATTGTGGTGAATAACTCAGGCATTGTAGGCAAGCATATTTGGTGCAGAGAGACGAGTCTGAGATTGTGTGCCAGCCTATCAGGTGCAGAGATGAGATTCAGTGATTGTGTGCCAGCCTATCCGGTGCAGAGAGCAGATTCTGAGATTGTGTGCCGGTGTATCAGGTGCAGGAAATAGTGCAAAGCAGGGGCCCTGTCCATCAAGAATGATCATACTGCGGGCAAAAAGCACAGGTGTTCCGGGCTCCATTCCACATGGAGTGACGTCTTGCACTCCGCGGAGTGATGCGCCTCGGGGTGGATAACCTGACAGAGACCGGCTGCATGTAATGCTCTATTGCCATGTGATCAGTCGCTGTTTTGCGTAAACAGCTTTTTCCTCACCCTCAAATGAGTCACAGATCCCCTTTTAGACGCTCTGACACGCCGGCTCTGTTCTCTATGAAAGCCCGCGCTTTTTGCGGAGGCTTTGGTTTCTCGGAAAGACCATAATGCCAGTGAAGCGGAGAATGTGTCACTGGAGCTTAGTAAATATGGCTTTGTTAGCGTGACCCTGTTCTGTGCAGACACCCAGAGCTACATTTACGGCTTAAAATATACTCAAACATGATCGTATTTTTTTTTTAAAGTCAATTGTGGATATGTTTCTTACAACTAGAAATAAAGAACTCTGGATGCATTTATGTTTATTTGATTCAAGGTTTTTGTAAATAGCCACATTTGAAGAATGTCGCTTTAAATTGGCAAGGGTACTAATTCATTCATATAGGGCTTTTGACAAAGCACTGTCCATAGAATATTTTTTATATGCAATTATAATTACCTAACCAAGGTTGCCACTCATTTAACAAGCTCGGAAGGATAAAAGGCTGAGTTGGCCATACCAGGGTTGAAACCTGTGACCTTCAGATCACACACAGATCTCAGCAGAGCCCTCAACCTGCAGAGCTATTTTACCAAATAGGAAGATTAATGACATTCTAAGCACATGCCAAGAAAGAGATCCTAGAACATGACTGGGAGAGAAATAAAGAGGCAGAGAGACAATTCGAGGGAGCTTTCAATTTTCTGAACAGAACATTTCTGTTACATGAATCACTTTTGGGGGGCACATCATCCCTGCAGAGGAAAAGTCATGATTTCTGACCTTTTCAAGATTGAGGGTGACTTCTTTCACCCTCGAGACTTGGTGAGGTTGTTCTAGAGGCTGGATCCGTTTTTTTAGAGTAACCCAGCCCCTGGCATTGGCTCGTTGGAAGGTCGGGTTAAAGCCACTTGGCCGAAGTTCAGCAGAGCAGACTTGATGGATTCAGGTGGCTCGAACGGTGGGCCAGCCCCGTTCCTCCCATGGCGTTATGTGTCATGCATTGGATCTGGAACTCTAATCTCTGGTGAATGGGGAGCCAGTGTAGGTAGATTAAGGACTCTGTGATGTGGTCATACTTTCTGAGAATAAAGATTCATCCTTGCGGTTCTTTTCTGAATGAACTGGAGACCGAGGATGGACCTCTTTGGTAAATCTTCGTACAGCCTTTTTCATTGATCGAGTTCCCTAATAAAAGAGCCTATGACTGATGTTGGCAGGAGTCCCTGTCATGGTCTCCAGGGACCCTTGTTATGGAAAAGTGTGAATACAACACAGTTACTATAATGGATGCCAACAGAGTCTGGAAGTGAGTCTGGAAAGGCTAGAGAAGCTGAGGCAAAGAAACGTATGAGGGGTCGCTAAAGGGACTACGGACCATGTTACTTTCCACACACAGCATCCCTTTTCTTGACATGACACTGGAAACATTATGCTGAACCTAAACTGCATAAACAATGGACTGCCTGTACAAGCAGTAACACATGGGAGATGGATCATTCACTGGTGCTGTTCCTGAAATTAGAAGCTATTAAAATTTCCCCATCACATAAGCTCATACCTACTATGGTCACATATCATCTGCAAAGCTCCCCCAATACTTCAGCACTTGTACTGGTTTCATGTCACTACATTATTTTAAGTTCCTGCAAATTCATTAAGTGCAAGTATGGTAACATGAGGCATATTAAACCATGAAACCATTGTCTTCCCTTCTAAACCAGAATTCCACCCAATTCCCTCCATTTCCCCCGACAACCCCTGATTTCCACTTTACACAGGTGACGCACGAATAGCATTGGATCTAGACAAGACCAGCAACCATTCCTCAGTCTCCAGCTACCTTTGGTCTGTTCATAAATGGTTGACAACCTCTGCCTCAAGTCTTCAAGGGCTGGGATCCCGTTGCTCAGTAATCCCTCGTCGCACCTTTTCCCATTCACCATGCCTGAGTCATCATCACCATGGATACAGACATTTCAATGATACGTGACACTCATGTCAAACTCGATACACACCACAAGCTAATGCAATATCCAGGGATGGCACAAAACATTGAGTTAACTGGATCCTTTGTACTATCCAACGTAGGCTACTGCATTTGAATGTAATTGGCCATGAATAAACTCCCAAACCATCATTTCAAGTTTATACAGAATAGCAGAGCAAGACCTCATCTCATTGGCCCCACACGGCTTAAAACTGGCTCCCCTTTGAGAGAGTCCACTCTAAAGTCCTCTATGCAACTCATCAAAGCTGCATAATAGGGGCTCAAAACAAATTAAAGCGCTCCTGACCTTGTACATCACATCAAGGAATTTTAGATCAGCCAGGGAAAACCTCCTGAAGATTCCCAAATTCAAATAGCATTGACAAGGGGGTAGAACCTTTTCAGGCATGGCTTCTAAAGGCTGCAATTGCCTGTCTCCACTCAGAGCATATACCAGATACAACTGTGTTCGGGTTGCCCATCCCAGATTTCTAAGAGCCCATGATTGAACGAGTAATAGGTCCTTGACCAGCCTGCACAAGCATTTGATCTACCAAGGAGCTCCATGCCGTCGAGACACCCTACATCATAGGCGCCCCCCTGCGCCTAAATATGTCACCCTTTGTCAGTCACAGGTATTATTCTTTTCAAATAGACATGCACCTACCCATTTTGCATTTCGATTGGTTTATGCACAACCTCTATTTCCTTCCCTCCTCGCCCTCCCCCACATTTTTAAATTCCATTTCTCTCTAAAATTCTTTGTTGTTGCCCCTTGCGCTGGGAAACGATATATATTGTCATTTGGAGCATTGTAAACGACCAATAAAAGAGAAAAAAAAGGATAGACCCTTCCTGTAAGAAGACGATGACATGTAGGGTTGTGTGTGTTACTGTGAGGAAAAGCTTGGGGTCAAGCACAGGGAGTGATCTACCACCAACACGTGACTTGTGAAATATGCAGAGCTTGGGAGGCGTCAGATCTGAGCATATCATTGATGTCTGAGGTGTGATAGCGCGTGCGTTTCTGCTGAAAGCATGTTGAGTTTCTTCCATACTTTGCATTTTGCATTTAAGTTTATTTGAGTGAAGACTCTTGAATCACTGCATCTAAGAACAATTTGGAGCTGGGCCAATTGCACGTTCAGTTCCTTACAATCAACTAATGATGCGTTGAAGGACACAATAAACATGTGATGAGTGGGGACACATAGTGACATCAAGAGGGGATGGCACTGACATACCATTTGTGCAAAGTGACATATAAAAAGATTGCTGTTTGTAGTACAGCATTCACATGTATGTACAAATGATGGTGGAAATAGGGGGAACACTGGTGGGCGTGGGGGAGCGGGGGTAATGTTAGTAGGAGTTAGAGGGTCTCTCATAAGGGAAAAGGAGGTACCTTTTTTTTAGGGCAGCCAGGGCAGCCTTGAATTGAAGCCCATGACAGTGGGGATTGACTTGATCTTAGGCGATAGGGGCTTCCAATAATGGGGTGCAAGATGGGCGAAGGAGTGAAAGCAGTAGGAAGCACACAGGGGACAAGGAAGAGAAAGACTCAGATGGGGTTGACTTTTTACAATGTCCGGTGGTTGAGTAGCAGGAGATGGACTTGGCTAGGTATGTGGATAGCCAATGGATTGATGTTACGACAACCTGAGGTAGTTTAAAGGGGGAGCTAGGGCAATTTGGAATGGTCAGGAATTAAGGTAGTCCACAGAGGTTGGTGAGGATCAAGGGAGGATGCGGATGGCAACGTTCAATAACTTGTCAAGTGAGGTCATGGAGTACAGAGGGTGTCACATAAGGAGGCTGGAATAGTCATTCAAATTGATGAGAGCATGGGTTGAAATTAAGTCCTTGGTTCAGCTAAGAATGGGGAATGACAATAAAAATGTTCAAGGGGTTAAGAATGTCTGATGTTGTGATGAAACTAATGAACCCATTTAAGCTTTCTATCAACAAATTCCCCCAGACTGAGAGCCTTGTGTAATAGCATGAGGGAATCCAAAAGATGGATGTGGGGCCCAAGGACAGGCTTGAGGGGATCCCCTACTCAAGTGGATGTGACAGAAGATCTTATATAATTCCAGGAGATAGAGAAGTAATGGCCTGCCCAGTAAGACCCAATCCAGTCCAGGACAGTACGCTGGAAGCCGATGGAGGAAAGCTCTGTGCAGAGATAAGTAGGCAACAGTGTTGAAGTCGGCAGAGAGAGTATGATCAAGTAGAATGAGGACGAAGGATACTTGTGAGTGATTAGTAGTTGTAAGGAAGATGGGGACGTGGATAAGCGATGTTTACATTGAGTGACAGCTGTAGAAAACCAGACTAGTGAGGTCACAGAGTTAAATGTCCAGGTTAAGTGGTGTTTGAACAACGCGTAGTCTAGGATTTTGGAGCAGTGGGGGAGTAGAAAGGAAGGATGAACATTGACATGGTTTCTGTGATTAGCGAAATCTGTAATTAGCTAAATGTTTAAGAAAGGTATGATGGTAGCAACCTTAAAGCAGGCTGGGAAAGTACAGGGGTACAAGTAGAAGATTAAGAGCAAGTAAGTGGTACATTCTACAAGCGCCCCACAGGAGTGCAGGATGGGTTGACAGTAGAAACGATGGGTGCCAGGTCAGCTGGAATGGTAGGCAGAAATTTGCAAAGAAGTCTGGCTGATTGGGGCAGTGGTGGAGGGTTAGAGGAATAGGCCTTGAGAACAGGGCAGTCAGGGTGTTGCAGATCTTGGAGACTTTAGTAGAAAAATACAAAGCAAACTGTTCATCAGAGCGGGGAAGGCCTAGACAGGGCTTATGTGACGGGGTAAGCAGGGACATGAGGGGGCTGAATAGCTTCCAAGATGAGCGCATGGGGAGGAGATGAGGATGATGGAATAGCATGGTTTGATGGAGTTAAGGGAAGGGGAGCCAGAGTGGAAGAATTAGTATATAAGGCAAGTAGAGAGTAGGAAGAGGTTTTGTACCAGTATCAAGAATTAGGGTGCATGGTTTTTCTAAGGTGTTGAATAGGTGGAAAGATGCATGATTAAGAATCCGGACATGAGAGGGTCTCAGTGTGAGCCTGTTTGGATGGTGCTTTAAGGGAGCTCCTAGTTGATAGTTGTTTTCAGATAAGTAATTTTCAGTGGAATTGTGGTGAAGAAAGCACCTGGAGTGAGAATGTAACTTGATTGAAAGAGGGAACCATGGAGTCGGGTTGGATTTAGATTTGAAGAATGAAGAAGTGGGAATAGTCTGGGATTGGGATGGATTCCGTGAAGTGGGGAGCTGTCGGAAAAGGTGGGGTCAATAGTTGGAGAGGATTTTAAAGAGGAGAAGAGAAAGATGCATTATAGCGAGTTGTCCCAAATGTGTTTAAACTGGTAGTGGAGGCTCAATGGCGTGTAAGAGGGGGAGTAGTTAACGTGGAAATGGTGGACCACGGTCATTTCCAGGAGGTGAAATGAACATGGCTGGAACTCCACACATCATAGATTCAGTAAGGACATCTAGGTCTGCAAATACAAGTTTAAGTGTGACAGGAGGTTGGTATATGAGAATTACGGAGAGAGGAATTGGGGCAAAGAGGTGACCGACTACATGTTCAAAGGAGGATGAGAGGAAGTCGAGAAGGGGAAGATGGGTGTGTGGGATGTCTTAACTGATCAAAAGATTCACCCCGACCTCCTTTTTGGGAGTAGCAAGGGGGGGGGCTTGTAAAGGTGGCAGAGTCAGTATGTAAGGCTGCAGTTGTGGTCATGCAATGAGGGCGATACATGGTTCATTGAAGACTATTACTGTGAGGTGTTGGAGGTGAAAATTAAAGTGGGCAATTACAAAAAATGGTCTTGTTATAGACTGGGTGTTCCAGAGCACCGTGCAATAAGTAAAGTTGAGAGGGAGCCAGGAATGTGAAGTGCATAAGGTGACTCCATGCTAGAGAGATAGATAAGGTTAGAGAGAGTATGAGCAGAGTGACCCTAAGACCACTTTGTGGAGTGGATGTATAATAGGCATAGTTTTGTACTTTAGAGGAGCAGTTCTGTGTGTTCTAAGAGGTAGACAAAGGCCTGGACAGGTGGGTGTCTGGCACCCCTGGAGACAGGCGAGAATGGGGCAGTTAGAGGAAGATGAGGGTGGGCAGGAGAATGCTGAAGATGGGCAGAGTCAGGTATCAAGAATGGGGATTGTGTGCAGGTTCCACCACCAATCATGACGACATTGATGCTTCGGCCACTAGCAGCCAAAATCCAAGTTACGGAGACAACTGGCAACAGAAACACAGTTATGCAGGCCCTACTAACTGCAATACAGATATTTAGGTCACGAGGGATCAAAATGCAATTAATCAGTTGTGCAGGCCAATGCAAAATGATCACAAATACGTAGAATGGTCTGTGTAGAATGGGCATCACCGTAATGTTTAAATCTCTAAAGAATGCTTATTAATGTTGTTATTTGGACTACTCCAGATAACTCCCTTGCATGGTGGGAGCCCCTAAATGGCTGCACAAAGCAATCAGGTAAAGAAAGGATAATCCTTAAGGTGGACCCCCACGGTTGCTCAGTCCCCGAAAGGTTCATCCACTCTAAGTGGACTTGAAGGAAGCTTTGTCTACCTCTTCACAACTGGTTACAGAAGGGGCAGCGCGATGCATGGACATTAAACTGCTTTGTTGGGTATGAAAGATGGAATTGTTCTGGCAAGCAGATGTGTTGCTACCCGGATGAAGCAGGGTACTCCGATGCACATTGTCACTGCAGCCTTCTCGCCTGTGTGCACAATTAAAGTTTGGCACCACACTTGCTACTTAATGAACCTTCTGATTATCCATGTTTGAAGTATTCATTGTGTATACATAAGACCTTTAACACAACCTTGGAGAGTTCTGGTAAAAGCATTATCAGATTTTCACAGTTGCCTAGGCCACACTTGACCACAATACAACTATACAAGCAATTAGCAAGCAAGTAACATAGTGTGCCAGAAACCAAAATAAAGAATAATAGATCGGTAGCGACCATCATATGTATATTAGGCTATTAGCGATCATGCCGTTGGACTGGTAGTGCGCTTTACACATCTGAATAAATAAATAATAAATAGAATTGCTGGTGAGTTCTGCGTGTCTAAAGTTTGTAAACATGGGGCTGGATGGTTGTGGTTAGGGTTATAAGCCAAACTAGAGTTGTCTCAAGTACCAGGTTTGATGAGATTGATAAAGTATTCTGTAGCACCTGGTTTGAGGAGATTCCCATTTGTAGGGAGAGAGAAGAGCAAGTTGAGGAACGGGTGAGGCCCTTTTGCACCGTCCTGTGCCCGGTTACCCTGCTAGAAGGAGCTATGGGGAAGGGTGGATGTAAAATGGTGAGGCCAGAGCCAATTCTGGGAAGGAACACACCCCCTTGTGGCCCGTAAGGCGAATTCTAAGATGATGTGACCGGGCAGGGAGGGAAGTAAGAGAAGCGCTGGCTGCATTATTGGTCTTTCTGATGCTAGGCACCAGTTCCCAGTCGCCTGCTGAGGCCGGGTCCGATACTGCCCCAGTCGTTTCTGGGCGTTTCTGGGCTAAGCTTCTACTCCTCTCCAATGATGCGACTGGGCGGGCGGGCGGGCAGGGAAGAGAGTTACACACTGAGTACATAGTAGGTGTTTTGGAATCTTTGGCTTGGCCCCCCGTCACATAGCGAGGCTTGTACCGATCCTGCCAGTACAGGACTGATAGGGAATGCACAGCTCTCTAACCTCTATGCACTGGGCCACTCACATGTTGCCCCAGTGCAGCGCCTGCTGCACTGGAGCTACAAGGCTCCTGTGAAGCAGTCCTAGAAAATGCCTGGATGCAAAATTCTGCAGCCTGCCCTTCCAGCTAAGGGAGCCAAGATATTCTCCAGCCACATTCTCAGTGTGCGTGAGTAGGTAAGCAACTACTCTACATACCCTTTCAGGGTAAGATAGAGTATGAACCAATCTCCCAGCAGTCCATTAATCAAATAGAAAAGCTTTTGTGGACATTGTTCATTTCGGACTCCATGAAAAGATTTGTATAACATGTTTTTCACCATGCTTCATCGGTGGCAATTGCAAAAAAATAAAATGAAACAGGCCTGATTGCATAGCCCCGTTGCATGTGATAGAAGTAAGTAGAACCCAGGTTTTATTTAGGCAACAATACTGCAAAACATTCTCTAGATGATGCCTTTTTATACAGATTTGTATCACTGGGAAGTTTAAAGGGTGCAGGTGCATGTTAAAAACAAGGGCGACAGGGCTGAGCTCTGTGCAACTCCGCAGGTTAACATGAGAAAGTTGCATTTTGTGCTCCAACAATGGAGCTGAGAGAAGTAAAGTTAGGAAGAATCTACGCCATCCCAGGGAATAGCATGCAACACTTTCCTGGGAAATATGCCTGATCAGTTTGGTGTGATCCAGCTGATGAAAAGCTGCCAAAGGGTGTAAGGAAACCAGGGTGTTCTTACCACCTCCACCGGCTTCCCCCTCTGGTCGCTTAGTATGAGCACAAAGTGCCCCCCCTCGCATGGGCAATAGGACTGCTGTACCCTTATGCGCCGGCTGTACTGCGTCCACCCGGGACTGATGTGTACCAGTATCCCACAGTAAGAATGGAGAACAAAGAGCCATAGTTTCATTCCAGAAGAAGATTTTCCACACTGAGTCTTCTTCTATCCCAGGATGCTATTGTACCAGACCAGGTGGGAGTCAAAATAAACGGGTGGGAATGTAATGGGGGATGCAAGGGTTTGACTTGGCATAAGACAACTGAAGAACCTGTGAAATTGGAAAAAGATCTAACCACATTCTTCAAGCAACATTTCAAAAATGAAAAGTATTAATGTGGGTGAACACAAATCTTCCAGGTCATTTGAGTGAATGGAGGATAGCACAGGGGCAACGTGCTGGTTTTGGAAGCAAGACCGTGCAGAGGTTCGAATCCCGGATCTGCGCTTAGAACTCAGGTATATAGCTCGTTATAAAGAACCAATTTAATAAAATAAATAAATACTATGTCCATACATTCATATAGGAAAAATAATGAAATTGATCACAGATAGCAATGACATTGGATTTAAATCAAGTTACCATCTACAGGAACTAAACATAATTAATTATCAGAGTTTATAGAGAGTTATATACGCCCATGAGGAGACTAAAGAATGATGTCAATATCACAATCAAAAGAAGGATTAAATATGGCCACATAAAAAACCATAAAAGTATTTACCGATTCATACTCACATTCATAACCGATCACAGAAAGCCATACTGTAATCCATAAATAAATTGCGAATTCATGAAAGAGTTCATCAAATGAAATTCTTACTCCTGGGATGGTGTATATAGTCCCACACAGTCATATGATCCAATCTAATTAAATGCCTAAAGATAGTCAAGGAGCAGCGTCTTCTCAAACAATGGGTCCATTTGCTTGTTGACACATGTTTTGGTGTTTTTCCGTGCCCTTGTGGTAGTGGGCCTTTATCAGGACTGAAGTGCATTCTCTCAGGCCAGGGTGCTCTGTTTCCTGTCTGGAGGTAGGGATGGTCACTGCTCATCAATTCAGTAACAGAGCCAGGTGTTTCTGTAGATGAGCCACGGAAGGGAGGCGGTATTAACCATGGTACTCTAGAAGTCCTACAATGTAAACACCATCTGCAATGGAGCAATCCATTGTGTTAGTTTTAGGATACACAGGCCTGCACAAGTAGATAAGGCCTGCAGGTAAGAAGGGGTAAAGCAGGTGGAGTTTACATTCTCATACATCTCTCACAAGCATCCTGATTAAGGACTTTAGATTAGTCAGACACATTTAGACACAATTTCTGCAAAAAGCCATTGCGATATTGCACATAGGCATGCAGATAATGCAAACATGAATGATGAATGGACTCGACCTACGTGCTGCTGAGGATCCACTGCCTATTCCTCTCCCCTCCATGGAAAACCCTGCGTGGGCCTCCATGGCAGGCCATGCTGCATCCTGACCCAAAGAGCACTCCTTTCAGGAACATCTCCATATACACAACTGCATGAACAGAGGCTGAGGATGACAATCAATGAAAATCAGGATATCATCAAATAGACTTCTGCTACTTTGGCACAATAGCCACAAGGCGTGGGAAACAACAGAAGCACGGAAACAACACTAGGCCTTTTGAAGCCACCTCAGGCACAATTTACAATTGAGAGAACCATCCACTTGCTGGCTGAACTCTCCTCTGCCCTCTCCCAGGTGTTTTTCAGTCCCAAGGATCCTACGGCATCAGAAGTGATGCGTGCGCCACCATGCAGCCATGCTACTCAGGGATTCTCTGATGACTGTGCCTTGGAAGGTCTGCCGCCACAGCACACTGAGGTGTAGAGGTAATATCACCTAAGCTGGAATCCAGTAGCACAGGTGCGGTGGAAGGTTATTTTTCCCACGTAATTCTTCTGACCATAAAAGGATAGTTGGTATCCTTAAAGATAGCGTCAGTAACATCATTGATGACGTCACACATGGCAACACCGTCACTGCATTTGTAGCCTTTGTTGATTTTATATACTGACCCCTTTTAAAAAATATCTTTATAGTGGTTATTCAAAGCCCTGAACATATTGAGGATCAAGCTAGAGCAAACATTATTCAAAACACTGAACATATTGAGGATGAAGCTAAAGCAAACATTATTCAAAACACTTAACATATTGAGGATCAAACTAGAGCAGGCATTATTGAAAACACTGAACATATTGAGGATCAAACTAGAGCAAGTATTATTCAAAACACTGAACATATTGAGGATCAAAATAGAGCAAGCATTATTCAAAGCACTGAACATATTAAGGATCAAGCTAGTGCAAGCAATATTCAAAGCACTAAACATATTGAGGATCAAGCTAAAACAAACATTATTCAAAGCACTGAACATATTGAGGATCAAACTAGAGCAAGCATTATTCAAAGCACTGAACATATTGAGGCTCAAGCTAGAGCAAGCATTTCATGTGCTTTTAATTAATGGAATTGTTTTTTCAAAATCTAAAACAATAATTAAGTAAATCAAGAAAAATTGTGTTTTTTCCCATTTTCATCATGATGAGCAAATCGGCAGTATGGAACTGCCGCCTGCATTATTTCATGTACCGCTCCCTGTCTGATTATCACTGTCTATATGCAAAGACAGCAAACGTTACAGTCAGGAGGTAGTGTGTCCTTTTGAAATTTTATTTATTCTACATCCAATCACAGTTTCCATTTACCAAAACCAGTATCAATTTCACCGTTTCCAGAATGAGATTCTCTTTTTTTTAATGTTAATCCAAAATATAAGTAACATCAGCGCGTTTAGTTAATTATAATTTTTGATCTTGAAAAACAACTCCATGAATTAAAACCACATTAAATATTTGTTGTAGCTTGAGCCTCAATATGCTCTGAGCTTTACAGTGGCAGAAGTGTACTGAAAAAAGTAGTGGAACTGTGGGGGAGAGGGTAAGCGGAAGCACAATGCAACACGTGACAAGGTGTTGGAGCCGGGGCATTGCAATACTCTAAGTGACCAGTAACTTAGTCTCCTACTGCACTTTTATACTGACCCAGGGACATGAATCGACAAATCCTCTGTATAGAATAGTGAATATGGTTGCAAAAAGTAGAGGTATGGTAAAAGTAGTGGAACACCACTCCTGGCCGTTCCCGCTCTCTTCGATCACTAGCTTTGAATAACCACTAAAGACTTGATGGATGGATCACCATAATGACATTTTACAGGACAATGAGCTGGCGCACCACCAACGCTGAACTGCAATTTTGGGCAAATTCATCAAAAGGTTCAAAGGGAAAAAAATAGTTTTTGGCACAAACCTATTCATTCAATGGGTGCTTTCTTTGAACACGCACACAGTAAAAACTGCTGGACAGATTTTGCCAAATAAGAAGCAAAGCATTGTAGACATTCCTATTTTAGTTTTGGCTGTTATGTAGCACAAGCTGAAACGATTGTATTAGAGTACAGGTAGGGAGAAATTGCATATGTGGAGGGATACAAAGCGTGTAGGTGTTGTTTGGTTATTTACCCACCCATTAACTGCCCATAGCCGTGTTAATCTCTATGGCTGTTCCCACTCACTTCGTACCCACCACCCAAAACACATCCTCCTGTGATCACATTCAGCTAGGTTTATGAAGCCTTATGATCAAACCTTAGTTCGAAGTGCATGCCAGTGTTTTTTTAAAGCAGTCTTCTGAAAGTCAACGGCTTAGTTAGAGCTTTAAACACACCACAGAAGTAATACAAATATGTTAGCCAGGTCTGCCTCCAGCCACTCGATTTATAAGCACTATGTGCATTCTTCACTGAAGTCCTATTAAAAACCAGCTTTGGCACAGTTTACAGTTTTGGCTTGTGTATACGTATTTGCTATTTGCCAGGCACTGCTATTACATGCCCAGTGTGAAGGCATAATGAAGCAAGTGTGGAGGGTTTTGACCCATGTGGAATCATTAGACGGGGTGAAGATGGGGATTAAGCTGTCGCTGCCCATCATTTTGCCCCAGAACAAAAATAAATAATTGGAGTGGGTAAAGATGGGGATGCGCTGTCGCCGCCCATCATTTCATCCCAGAATCCAGGACAGCTGCGCAGTTGTGCGCACACCAAAATGGTTACCTAACTTGCCACCCACCAGTGTAAAGAAAGGTCTTTGTTGACAAAATCCACTTTTACTGATGTCAAAAAGTTGCTGAAATCGTGACTCATTGGACCACTTTAAAGATTCAACCCTTTTTGTGTGTGTTTAGAATGCATTAATCCAAGAAAATCCCAAAGTTGCATGCAGTGCCAACAAAATCCTCTAGGCGGCACTAGCGGTCTAAACTCTGACTGGAGAACTGAGTGCAGTTTGCTGACAAAGGGATTTGACTCAGCTGACTTCAAAGGCTGCATTTTAATTAAAAAATTAGCCACATGCTGTTCCCAGAGGCCTGAAGCCTGGGAAACCCTCTCACCTCTAGAAGCTTCACACCAGGAGTTAGAATCTCACATGACCTCTTGATTGATAGAAGGCAGACTGGCTGGGAGCTTCCCAGAGACCACACAAAGGACCCTTTCCTCTGAAAGGAATATGTTAATTCTGAACTGTTTAATGTCAACAAAGCCCTGCCTGCCCAGAGGACTGACCCACCCAAGTCTTGGAGGCGGACCTCAACACTCTGAGGATTGAATTGAAAAGAAAATATATATTTTACAAAAACACTGATAACTCTTTGTAATCAAATGACAGAAATGTATAACTTTGAGAGCTTTAATTAAGAAAATGTACCTTTCATTCAAGGCCAAACTCGAATTTGAGTGATGTTCTGGGGCAAAACCCCATTGTTTATTAATATTACAGACTCCCTGTTTCAGCTAGACAAACGAAAATGCATTGGTATGTGGGTAGATATGTGAGGAACAGTTGTGTAAAATTTAATGGAGATCCAATGTTGTGCAGCACATGAATAAGTGCTAGAAGTGGCCGTTTTTGAATGCAAGCTCTTAGGATGAACACATTTGGACAGAGACATGGCTAAATTCAGCCACACCATGTATATGTGATTTTAATCAAATGTGTACCTGTGCAAATATGTTTTTAGGTCAGATATAGATTGTGTATAAAGTTGACAGGGGTGGGTTCTCTGTATCATAAACAGACCTCATCATGATGACACTTCATTTCATTCCCCCAATCAAGTAAGGGATGAAAGCTGGACCAATGGCAAGTGGAGAGGGGCAAGGCTAGTGATGCGACACACACACCCACTTGGAGAACATATAAATGGACCACTGAAACTTAGGTAGGGACCTAAAATTCCATTTGCTGCAGCGCACTTTGCTGGACCAGACAACATCCCGAGATCCAGACTTCAAATTCATCAACCTCCTGAAAGCCAAACTAGAGACTTCAAAACCCAGACCAGAGGGAAAGCAGTGCTGTGCCTAGCTGTGAGCAGAACCCAGAGAGAAAGCAGTGCTGTGCCTAGCAGAGAGACCAGACCAGGCGCTGTGAGCAGAACCCGGAAAGACCTGACCAGACTGTTGACCAGATCGTGACAAGTCGCTTTCCTGTTCAAAATCTCTTGTGAGTACTTAGCAAACTCAGAACACATCTCTTAGTTGAATTCATCTAATTCAATTTATTTAACCCAAGTAGAACTGCCTCCTAGCTGTCACCTGTCATTCTAGCTGCAAAAATTTGTCACTTGTCATTTTGAAAAAGTGTGCGTTTAAAATTTACAAAACCAAAAACGACCTTTACTAAATCACTCATATCTCCGCAACCGTTTGGGCTAGAGACTTGCAATAACTTTCATTTGGAAGCTGAGATCCCAGGCTTTCCTAGGACCCCAAAACGGTAGAGATAGTCCTTGCGGTTCCTCTGTAATAGCGCTCGGCGCATCCGCGAATTTTGCCGCGATTTGCAATTTTTTCACATGTAAAAAAAAACTGCTGCTGCCTGATTTCATTGCCAGAAATTCGTTTAACCTGCTAACTATTCCGGCATCATTGCTAGTGTGAGCCTGGACTAATATTAACTAGATACCACTCATCCTGAACCTCTAAAGGGGAATTAAAAGCAAATTTAGCATATTTCTCATTCATTGCCAGCACATATCAAAGCAGTTTGGGCCTGTGATTGCAAAACTCCTATCTGTTTTCTGTTGTTTAAGCTTGCTGGGGTGAACTGAATTACAGTTGATTGCATTTCTGAGAACTGTGTGCTTCCTTCCATTCCTTGCATTGCATAAAAAGGGGGGGAAGGGCTTGCCAGAGAAAAGTGATTACATTGTCTGTTGAAATCATATTGAGTATTTTCTGTATTGCATTTTTATTCAACATTACATCCATTTGAACTACATAAAGCATTCTTTACCACCTTTTTCTGTTGTACCATTTACCAGTGTGCTACCTTATTCATTTCATGTCCACTCATTAGTCATTATAAAGAAGTGTGCTAGTGCCAGATTCTCCGTTGTTAATATTTCCCATATCAGATAAAGTGTGATATTCAATTATTAATTTATTATAAAGTGTGATATCTATATTTTAATTTATCAAATAAACCTTTTAACTTGCAAAACAGAACTACTTCTTGGCTCAGTGGGGTCAGGGGGATTCCAAGAGAGGGGTGTGATACAAGGGTAGTCATCCAGAACGCATGAACTGGACCTAAAGATATATCAATAAGGGTTTTCATTCAGTATTTTAGACTAGGCGCTAACTTGGCTGTAGTGCTGAATTGAATCCTCTTACAAATTGGGGGCTCGAGCCGAGACGTTGGGTTAGATTTACCAGTTGTGCAGCTTAATACAGTGTGCTAACTGACGGGATACATACATCCGGTCGGATCACCACGCTGCATTACGCTGTGAAGCATTCCTCAAAAGGGACACTCCAAGAAAAGTTCTGTTCTGCAAAAATAAAATACTAACTTCTGTAAGTCAGGACAGAGACCAATCTCTAGAATGACGGCCTTAGTAGACATGAAAATAGCCAGAGAGCACTTCTTACATAAGTTATTTGTGAGAGGTGAGTGGACTCACCAGGACCAAACAGTCTGGTTGCAGGCCATCATGCAACAGGTCACGGAAACAGGGTCAGACCTATGGAGAGATCAGGGTCCATTACATGAGGCCCTGAGTGAACTATATATGGCTCCTAAAGCCAAAGAGGAACACAATAAGATTGCCAGGATAGCAGCATACCTGTACCTATATATGGGAGACATGCAGGATAGATGTGCTGAAAGCCAAAATCTGGCAAATAGGCAACAGATGGAATTACAGAAGGTCCAATCTGATCTGGACTCTTCTGAGCAGAGGCTGCAGAGGAGCCAGGAGTCAGAAAATGACAGCAGACTGTACATTACTAAAATAAAGGAGGATATGGATGTACTGCAAAAGGAAAAGTCAGAACAGGATACCAGATTTCTGGCCTTGCAGAAGGAACACCAAGAAGGTTTGGACTCCCTACTGCAAAGCCAGAAAAAGCTGGAGCAACAGCTAGACTTCAACAGGGTATGTGCTGAGCAGGTAGTCACCCTGCAAGGCCACCTAGATAGAGTGAAGGCAGAGAGCAACAAACTAATTCTGAAAGACCTGGATACCCAGGCAGAGTTTGATGAGGAGCGCCAGAAAGCTGGTGCCTTTCAACGGCAAAGGGACGACCTGGCGGCACAAATGCAGGCTCTTAGTCAGGAAAGAGACGCCATAGGCCAGGAAGTCTGCCATTTAAAAAGAAAAATGGAAGAAAATCACCTGGCCCACCAGGGACTGGGTGACCTCCAAAAAGAAAACCAGAACTTGGTAGAGCACACCAGAAGGGTGGAGGATGCTCTAGCAAGAAAGGAGCAGGCCAATAGGGACATTGCCCAGGAGGTAACCCTCCTGCAGCAAAGACTGGCCCAGTTCTCCAGGACCAACCAGGAAGCACAGAGGGAAAATGAGGCCCTCTGCCAACACAATGATAGGCTCCAACAGCAGGTAGCGATGCAGGAGAAACTGATAGAGTCGAGTAAGGCCTTAACAGAGGAACTGAAAGCACAAATGCAGGCTCTTGCATTGCAACAGGGAGCAGGGGCGGATAGAGATGAGGTCCGCTGGGAAAGAGAGACTCCTGACCATAACCGCAGGAGCCCTAACACCAGGGGCCTTCATCTTCCCCAGTCCCTGAACTCTGCCACCCCCATGTCCCCTGGCGCACATGAGCACAGGGCCACAGGGATGGCAGATTACTATCCAGCCAGAAGCATGGGGCTCATAGGCCAGGACCACTCAGGAATGGAGGGGTGGGCATCCGGGTATGGGCACCCAAGTACAATACAGTTCAGTGGGGAACCCCAGGAGAGTAGGCCCATTAAGGGCATCCTGAAAACCTCTGCCCAGTTAGGTCAGTGGAGGGGGTACCCATCCAATCCTGGCAGCAAGGAGGAATCTGAAGACTCCTCTGAACTGCGCAGGACACAGGAGACCAGGTCCCCACATTCTGCCAGCCATTCCCAGGCTCGCAGAATCCGGGAAAACCTGGAAGAACAGACGGGAACCTCTGGGAGCAGTGCCTCTGAGTCCGACGAAGAATGGACAAGGGTTACCCGAACCAAAAAGGCCAATAAGGCAAAAAGGGCCTTGCTTAAGGACCCCTTAAAGCAGATTAAGGCGATCAGGAGCGTCATCACGCCTTACCATAAGAACTCTAAGTATTCTGTTTGGGAGCACTTAGAGTTGTTTGAACAAATGATGGAGACTTTCCATTTGAAGGACAGCCAAAGCTGCATTCAATACGTAAAGTGGACCTTCTCCCCGGAATACTCCAGTTTCTTTGCGGGGCTGGAGGACCAAAATCATTTAAGATGGTCCACCTATAAGGCGGCCATCCTGAAACATTTTTCTGTTCACAGAAATCCTCAAGAGGCTCGCAAGGCAGCCTACAATTTGCAATGTGGGGAGGATCAGGCCCCACAAGAATTTGTGCAGGAGTTAAAGCGGGCTTTTGCACAGACCACAAGAAGGGTGCGCACGGATAGCCGTGATTTTATCAACACGTTTTTCCATGCCTTGCCCAAATATATCATGACCCAGCTCGTGAGGGATTTTCACGAGAAAAGATCTTTAGACTGGGTCATTGAACAGGCTACCCGCATCTATGAGGTGCAGAAGCCCATAGAAAATAAAAGCAATGCCCAGAAAAACCCCAAAGCCAACAGCACCCCTGCTGCTGCCAAGGTGGCAGAGGTAAAGGTCACCCCCGTTTTGGATTTGGAGATGGGGGGGCCTAAAAACCTACCTGCACCGAATAATGCTAGGCCCAGAAGGTCCTCGGGCCAGTCACAGACAGGGAGCCAGGGAGGCAGCCCCACAAATGGGGTCCCTCGCTCTCCTGACTATGTAAGTCCTCGCTACAAAGGTAACAGACCCATCCTGGGTTATGTGTGGACTCCTCCAGCCCAAGGGGGGGGATCCAGCCAAGCACCAAACCCAGGGAACTTCCCTCCAAACTTCCCACAGGAGGGCAGAAATGTACCAAACCCTGGGCAGAACTTTTTCCCCAGATATCCACCCGACTTCCAACCCCAAAATCATCCATCCTTCTTTCCTCAATTCCCTGAGCCCAGACCACTGAATCCGGGAGAGGGGAGGCCAAGGGTGGAGGGGTACCAAAATCTTCCCAACCCGGGGTATTACCAAAGGAGGGATAGCTACCCTTCCCGGGATCAGCCCAGGGGAGAAAACAGGGCCCCGTATCAGCCTGAGCGGGTTTCCCAGTTAGAGCGCCAGGTTCAAAACATGGCGCGGGATATGGGTCATATACTGAGGGCTCAGCAGAACCCTCAGATGGGCGTGCCGGCGCAGAACGCACCCAACTCTGGACCTGGTGCTCCAGAACAATGACGGGGGCAGCACCCCGATAACTCACCGGTTCCCAGGGAGGAGGCACAAGGGGAAGGGGGGTGTAAAGCCTTGGAGGAAGCTTCCTTCCTCACTTGTAAACAGCCCCTGGAAACCCAGGAACCGGAAACAAAATCTCTTGCCCCTGAAAGTCTGCCTCCTAAGGAGCAGAGGGGGGGTAGGAGAAACAAAAGACCCAAACAGACTCAGTTTGAGGAGGAGGTACAGATCTTCCAATTTGAGGGAGAGGGATCCTCAGAGGATCCTGGGAAAAGGATTTTCTCCTTCAGAGAGGGGGGAACTCCTCCCAAAGAAAAATGGGTCCCTAGGGATGCAAATCATGACTGGGGAGATGTGGAGAGTGAGCTACCGCCGCCCACCATCTCATCCCAGAACCAACAGCAAGAAAATCCCCTGGTTCAAACCCATCCTGGGGATTGCCTCCAAAAAGGGGGGGGCGGCCCAGAAATGGAGCCAGGGGAACCCACAATGGCTCTGATCTCCAGTTGCAAAATTTTTCTTCCAGATTCCCAAGGCTCTCCACAAGATTCTGCCCAAATCTCTTCGCTAGCGATGTCCAAAACCAGAAAATTAGCCCACCAGTTGTCCAAAAATGTACATTATCTGTGCCCCCTTGAGGAGAAGGAGGGAAGATATTATGCCCCGGTACAAGTACAGGGGCAGGGTACAATCTCAGCACTGGTGGACACTGGATCTCAAGCTACCCTTCTGTCCAGAAGGGCCTTTGACGAACTGAATGCAGGAAGGGGAGAGAATTACCAAATTCCTCTCACCTCTCTTCCTGGACAACTGCAGAACTTTGACGGGAAGGAAATTCCCGTCGAGGGGACGGCAGACTTGGACATTAAGATCGGGCGACATAAGTTGAAACACCCGGTCATAGTTGTGACCCCAGAGGGCACCCCTTGTTTACTAGGGAATGACCTCCTGAGAAGGTTGTCACCCCTAATAGATTGTGTAAACAAGGTCCTCTGGACCCAGACTAGCCGACCAATAAAATTGAAACAGAGTGTCAACCATGTTAGTTTAAACGGCACATGCCACATGGTTGAACAAAAATCTGACCAAGTAGAATTTCACTTCCAGAACAACCAAATTCCAGACGTGACAGTAATAGCAGTAGGACAACAGACTGGTGATGGGGGGTCCTCTCTATTTCTGAAAATCAACCTTCCTTCCAGTCTAAAGTGGTATTCCACGCTGGAAGGAAACACTTTGAAATTCTATACCAATCCACAATCTGAAACTCCCACTCCTATAGTCCAGAAAGATGTGAAATCAGCTCAAAGCCTGGCTGATATTCAGCAAATTGGAGAGCAGTTGTTCATCCCTGTTCAGTTAAATGATGGGAAGGACTCTGTTCTCGCTCGAGTGTGTGTGAACAACGGTAAGAGCTTCATCAGCGAAGCCATGTTTCGCCAACTTCCAAAAGATCCAGCCATTCCCAACTTCAAACTGATAGACAAATGGGAAATGGACCTGGAAGCACCCAATTCAAAACATCTCCTGCCAAGCAGGTGTATGCTCAAAATCTCCATTGGCAACAAGAGCATAGTCCATAATTGTTGGGTCGTGCGAGACGTCACTGCCGCCTTTTACTTAGGCAGTGACATTCTCAATCGCTTTGCCATTAGTTTGGACCTAATAAACTTCAAAGCTTGGTCCCGATTAGCGGATAATCCCATGGGCTTTGATGATCCAGAAAAAGCATTTAGGTCAGCTCAATTGCTACCTTATGCAGTTGAAATTCAGGTAAAAGAGGAAGTCACCATCCCAGAAAGGACTCGACAATTCTCCCTGGAAGTGAAAGTTAAAAGGGGACAAGAGTTGAAAAACCCTGATGCTTACATACATCTAAATGCTTCTTTCCAACAGCAAGGGTTGGGGGTAAACCCGACTCCATTAGTCAACATAGAACATGACACCATTCTAATAGAGGTGGATAACAGCGACTTAAAGAGTATTACTCTAGCCGCAGGCACCATTATTGGAATGGCGGTTGATGACCGACATTTCTCCATTGATCTTGTAAATGAACTGTTAGGACCAATCCCCAAGGACTGTGTTGACAGTGACAGTGAGGACAATACAACACCAGACAGGATTTTCACCCGGCATGGGGGGAACTTCCTGGTGTACACTTCCTGCCCCTATGGTAAGGAAGATGTGACGTGTGACTTCAGGAGGGATGAGGTGATTTTCCAAGTCCATGAGGGCTGCCTTTCCCACCTGAAGCCTCCGGTCCAAATCAGCACTCTGACCAGGGACTTCTCCACCCAGCTGGAGGAGGCCGCTGAGATAGCCAAACCAGAAGTCTTTCCAGGCTTCAGGCAGATGGTGGAAGAGAGAGTCAACCTAGCTGATGCCTGTGTGACTCTGGAACAAAAGCAAAAGTTGAAACAAGTTTTCTTGGATTTCCAAGATCTCTTTGCGGTAGACTCATATGACTGTGGTCGCACCGACATCCACACCACAACAATCCCCACGGACCCTGGCATGACTCCTGTGTTTGTGAAGCAATATCGCTTGCCTCTCGCATCAATGGAGTCCCTTACTGAAATAATTAAGAACCTTGAGTCCCGGGGAATAATCCGTCCAGTCCACAGCACCTTCAATAATCCGGTGCTGGGAATATTGAAGCCAAACGGCCAGTGGAGACTCTGCGCCGACCTTAGGGAGCTCAACAAACGGGTCCATACTTCCCGATGGCCTCTGCCCTACATTGACCAAGGGCTAGCCCAGATCCAGGGGTCACAGGTATTCACTGCAATAGACCTGACCAATGGATACTGGACTGTGCCTGTCAGTAGGGAGGACCAATACAAACTGGCTTTTACCTTTGGGGGCCAGCAATACACATGGACCCGGACTCCCTTCGGATACCTCAACTCCGGCAATGAATTCAACATTTTTCTACACAAGGCCATGCCTGACTTGGGTGCAAGGGGTAACCTGGCTTATGTAGATGATGTCCTCATCAAAAGTTCATCTGTGGAGGAACACATAGCAGAGATCCGTTATGTTCTGACACAGTTGAGGGCCGCCGGAGCAAAACTTTCCTTTCAGAAAGCACAGTGGTGTAGAACCCGTGTTAATTTCTTGGGGCATGAGATTACTCCTCAGGGTCTCTGTCCCCAGGAAAAGAAAGTGGAAGCACTTCAGAAACTGAAAGACCCCACAACTCTGCGGGAACTAAGGAGCCTCCTTGGACTGACTAATTACAGCAGAAAGTTCATTGAGGGCTACGCAGAGATCACCAGACCCCTGATTCATCTCCTGAAGGGGGGGGTCTGCTCAGCGGAATCTAGAAAGATCGGCTGATAGCATGAAGACCCATTATGACCTGAAAACTTCCAGGAAGGAATATCAGGTGGGAGACCGGGTCTATCTATACAACTTCCAAAGGAACCAGGCCAAGCAGCGCAAATTTTTGCCTACATGGAAGGGACCCTTTGAGATCGTCGATAAGATCTCCCCTGTGGCCTACAAGATCCGCATCCCCAAAGGCGGTTCGGCAGAGGGGGAAGACAAGTGGGTCCACATAAACCAGTTGAAATGTTGCCATCCCAGGCACACTCTGCAACAACTGGAGGAATCCTCTGGAATCCTAGCGGGTACTGTATCAGACTAATTCAGTTCCAATCATAAAACATACCACATTTAGTCTCTAAAATATTGTGATTTGTATGAAACTGTCTCTTAGTTATACTGTTTTTATCAAAATAAGAATGTAATGGTTCGTTATGATGAAATGCATATGCTGCCCCACTATCTCAACAGTGGTGGGAAAAAATCGTCTATGAGTAGATATTGCCGCTTTTGCTTTATCATCCTAGGAGAGATGAAACCATGAAGGATGACCAAGGAGGACGATCCGGAGACCGGGAGCAGAGACGCAACGGGCCCGGGGTACCGCCCAATCTTCCCATCAGGACCGGCGAGGAGAACTGATCGATCTGACCGGATGGAGAGGAAGATGCTGAACTGTGCCATCTACAGAATTGGAAGAAGATAATGTGGACATACCAGCGCCAGGGTTCAAAACCTCCCTTGCAACCGACTCCCCATCGACTCAAGTCAAAGCGCAGTCGGGCGGGGGGGTTTGTGGAGGGTTTTGACCCATGTGGAATCATTAGACGGGGTGAAGATGGGGATTAAGCTGTCGCTGCCCATCATTTTGCCCCAGAACAAAAATAAATAATTGGAGTGGGTAAAGATGGGGATGCGCTGTCGCCGCCCATCATTTCATCCCAGAATCCAGGACAGCTGCGCAGTTGTGCGCACACCAAAATGGTTACCTAACTTGCCACCCACCAGTGTAAAGAAAGGTCTTTGTTGACAAAATCCACTTTTACTGATGTCAAAAAGTTGCTGAAATCGTGACTCATTGGACCACTTTAAAGATTCAACCCTTTTTGTGTGTGTTTAGAATGCATTAATCCAAGAAAATCCCAAAGTTGCATGCAGTGCCAACAAAATCCTCTAGGCGGCACTAGCGGTCTAAACTCTGACTGGAGAACTGAGTGCAGTTTGCTGACAAAGGGATTTGACTCAGCTGACTTCAAAGGCTGCATTTTAATTAAAAAATTAGCCACATGCTGTTCCCAGAGGCCTGAAGCCTGGGAAACCCTCTCACCTCTAGAAGCTTCACACCAGGAGTTAGAATCTCACATGACCTCTTGATTGATAGAAGGCAGACTGGCTGGGAGCTTCCCAGAGACCACACAAAGGACCCTTTCCTCTGAAAGGAATATGTTAATTCTGAACTGTTTAATGTCAACAAAGCCCTGCCTGCCCAGAGGACTGACCCACCCAAGTCTTGGAGGCGGACCTCAACACTCTGAGGATTGAATTGAAAAGAAAATATATATTTTACAAAAACACTGATAACTCTTTGTAATCAAATGACAGAAATGTATAACTTTGAGAGCTTTAATTAAGAAAATGTACCTTTCATTCAAGGCCAAACTCGAATTTGAGTGATGTTCTGGGGCAAAACCCCATTGTTTATTAATATTACAGACTCCCTGTTTCAGCTAGACAAACGAAAATGCATTGGTATGTGGGTAGATATGTGAGGAACAGTTGTGTAAAATTTAATGGAGATCCAATGTTGTGCAGCACATGAATAAGTGCTAGAAGTGGCCGTTTTTGAATGCAAGCTCTTAGGATGAACACATTTGGACAGAGACATGGCTAAATTCAGCCACACCATGTATATGTGATTTTAATCAAATGTGTACCTGTGCAAATATGTTTTTAGGTCAGATATAGATTGTGTATAAAGTTGACAGGGGTGGGTTCTCTGTATCATAAACAGACCTCATCATGATGACACTTCATTTCATTCCCCCAATCAAGTAAGGGATGAAAGCTGGACCAATGGCAAGTGGAGAGGGGCAAGGCTAGTGATGCGACACACACACCCACTTGGAGAACATATAAATGGACCACTGAAACTTAGGTAGGGACCTAAAATTCCATTTGCTGCAGCGCACTTTGCTGGACCAGACAACATCCCGAGATCCAGACTTCAAATTCATCAACCTCCTGAAAGCCAAACTAGAGACTTCAAAACCCAGACCAGAGGGAAAGCAGTGCTGTGCCTAGCTGTGAGCAGAACCCAGAGAGAAAGCAGTGCTGTGCCTAGCAGAGAGACCAGACCAGGCGCTGTGAGCAGAACCCGGAAAGACCTGACCAGACTGTTGACCAGATCGTGACAAGTCGCTTTCCTGTTCAAAATCTCTTGTGAGTACTTAGCAAACTCAGAACACATCTCTTAGTTGAATTCATCTAATTCAATTTATTTAACCCAAGTAGAACTGCCTCCTAGCTGTCACCTGTCATTCTAGCTGCAAAAATTTGTCACTTGTCATTTTGAAAAAGTGTGCGTTTAAAATTTACAAAACCAAAAACGACCTTTACTAAATCACTCATATCTCCGCAACCGTTTGGGCTAGAGACTTGCAATAACTTTCATTTGGAAGCTGAGATCCCAGGCTTTCCTAGGACCCCAAAACGGTAGAGATAGTCCTTGCGGTTCCTCTGTAATAGCGCTCGGCGCATCCGCGAATTTTGCCGCGATTTGCAATTTTTTCACATGTAAAAAAAAACTGCTGCTGCCTGATTTCATTGCCAGAAATTCGTTTAACCTGCTAACTATTCCGGCATCATTGCTAGTGTGAGCCTGGACTAATATTAACTAGATACCACTCATCCTGAACCTCTAAAGGGGAATTAAAAGCAAATTTAGCATATTTCTCATTCATTGCCAGCACATATCAAAGCAGTTTGGGCCTGTGATTGCAAAACTCCTATCTGTTTTCTGTTGTTTAAGCTTGCTGGGGTGAACTGAATTACAGTTGATTGCATTTCTGAGAACTGTGTGCTTCCTTCCATTCCTTGCATTGCATAAAAAGGGGGGGAAGGGCTTGCCAGAGAAAAGTGATTACATTGTCTGTTGAAATCATATTGAGTATTTTCTGTATTGCATTTTTATTCAACATTACATCCATTTGAACTACATAAAGCATTCTTTACCACCTTTTTCTGTTGTACCATTTACCAGTGTGCTACCTTATTCATTTCATGTCCACTCATTAGTCATTATAAAGAAGTGTGCTAGTGCCAGATTCTCCGTTGTTAATATTTCCCATATCAGATAAAGTGTGATATTCAATTATTAATTTATTATAAAGTGTGATATCTATATTTTAATTTATCAAATAAACCTTTTAACTTGCAAAACAGAACTACTTCTTGGCTCAGTGGGGTCAGGGGGATTCCAAGAGAGGGGTGTGATACAAGGGTAGTCATCCAGAACGCATGAACTGGACCTAAAGATATATCAATAAGGGTTTTCATTCAGTATTTTAGACTAGGCGCTAACTTGGCTGTAGTGCTGAATTGAATCCTCTTACACAAGACACAGACAACAGATTCAAAATTCAAAAAGATAGGTTTTTATTAACTTAAATGTCAGGATGGTTGAAGGCCTAACTTGCCGTATGCCAAGGTGGGATTTCCCCACCTAATGAAACTAAGGAAATTCTGAGTCAGGAAGTTCAACTTAAAAGTCTGTCTGTGTCAAAAACCTATACTTGCCCTCATAACTACAGCTAAACAATTTGTAGTTCTGAGCTTCTTCCAGCTACTGGTTTACTTTCCAGCTCCCCTTCTGCAAGTTCAATAGAGTTCCACAAAGTCTCAGGGTTTCCTTCCCCAAGTTCAAGGCAGTTCCACCAAGTCTCAGGGTTCTCTTCCCCAAGTTCAAGACAGCTCCAGAGTTCAAAACAAAACAGTTTACCAAGTTTTGGGATCCTTGCCAAACTCCTTACCAGTGTTACTTTCCCTAGTTCACCAATCCACGTTTGTAATAACACAAGTCTTTCTATACCATTTAATTGACTGGCTCCTCTTGACATCAACACTCTTTCCTTCTCCTTTCAGCTACTTTGTGATGTTGAGATCTCGGTCTACACGCAGTTGGCAGACCACACAGTCCACCCATCACAGGTCACGCAAACCGACACTTGTTTCATCTGCTTTATCAACCACGGTTCACTGCTTTCCCTTAACAGTGAAAAATAATGCTTGCATCACGTTTACTTTCTTCCAACACCTTATCGTGGCTAGCTTGGCCACCATTCACTTAGTGCTCTTGATACTTCTCTTGCTCCTGCCAATACAGATCTCCTTCTAACCTGCAGTTCTTTGACCACTTGACTTTTGTTAATGCTCTTCTCATCCCTTCTCGATCATTCAGCTCATGAAGCGTGTGTCAGTGGATGCCTTTGTCTCTACTTTCTCTACTCCTACTCCTGCGGCTGACTCCCACTCTGACACAGCCCTCTCCAACCTGCATCTTTCTATCCCAACACTCTGGACATCCTTGCCCCTGTCATGAGAATCCATCTGGAGCCGGTTGCCAGACATTTCGTCGAAAAAAATTGGTCGACCAGACAAATGGTCGAACCAATTTGGTCGAAAACCAAATGGTCGAAAAAATTCTTTTTTTATTTTAACCCTTTTTTTTTTTTTTTTGGGGGGGATCCCCCCCCAACCCCCTTTTTTTCTCTAAAAACCCCTTTTTTAACTAAACGAAAACCCGAAAAATAAATATATAAATAAAAAAAAAAAATCGACCATTTGGTTTTCGACCAAATTGCGTCGACCAAATTGCAGTCGACCAGTTTTTTTTCGACGAGTTGACTGGACAGCCTGGAGCCTACCTCCAAGTGCAACTCTTGGTATGACTCTGACCTAGCCACTCTGAAACGCAAGTGCAGGGTTGCTGAGACGAATTGGAGGGTGTTGGGCACATCCTCTGACAAACTGGCCTGCTGCTTGCTCCAAAGGCAACACAGACTCTCTGTCCTGTACAAGAAGAAAGTCCACATCCAAGCCTGCCTCATGCGGCCTCCAGCAACATGGCTGAACTTGCAAGGAGCTGGCCAAACCTTCTGCAGTCTCCACCTCACCTGTTCCAAGCCCTCTGTACTGTTCTGGCTTCTTGCTGTCCTCACTCTACTCTTCCTCTCCCTCCACCTCCCTCTGCCCCCCTCTAACCCCCTCTCCATGACCTTCTCCTTTCTACTCTTTCTCTCTGACAACACCTGATGATGTTTCTAGACAAGTCTGATCTTTGAATATGTTGTTCAAACAGGTGCTCCCCTGCTCCTCCAGAAGCACCAAGGACCACATTGGCACCCTTACTCCAGCCTTGGCCGATTCCTGCAATCACTCTTTCACCACTGGATCTTTCCCCTCCTTCCTCAAGCACACCCTTGTGCACCCACTCCAGAAAAAGCCTTCAGCCGATCCTGCCTAACAAACTATCACCCAATCTCTATCACTCCCTTTCTGGGCAAACTCCTGGAAAAGTTGACCATCTCCAAGCTTACCCTCCACACTGAATCTGTTGGTTGTCTCCATGATAATCAGTCTGGCTTCAGAGCAGCCAGAGGCATGAAAACCGCTCTCCTGAACATCCATGAAGACCTGCTCTCTAACCTTGACTCCAGGCTTCTTTCTGTTATCATCCTCCTTGACCTTTCCTCTGCTTTCGATACGGTTAGTCACACCATTCTGATCAATTGACTACGTGAGAACCTGGGCATCACCGGTCAGACCTTGGATTGGTTGACCTCCTTCCTTTGGGACCGAACCTCCCTGGTCCAACTTGGGTCCTTTCTCTCCAACACCTCTTGCTCCATGTGTGGTGTTCCCCAGGGCTCTCCCATATCACCCTGGCTCTTCAATGTCTACTTGGCCCCTTTGGCCCACCTGATTTCTACCTTCTCCTCTAACTTTCAGTGTTCAGCTCTCTTTCAGGTTCCCCTCAGCCTCTCTCTCGCTCATTCCTGACTGTCTATCCGTGATTCAGGATTGATGGGACTCCAACTAACTCTGCCTTAATGCCAGTAAGACTGAGATCCTTCTCATTGGGACCCCTGCTCCCACTTTCCCTCTGTCACTTTGGCTGCCCTCCTTGGGCCGTCCTCCTTTGCCTTCCTGTTAGGCAAAAAGCCTTGGTGTCATCTTCGACTCCACTCTCTCCTTCTCTCCCCATGTCACGGACCTCGCCAAAAAGGCCCACAACCAGCTACACCATCCCTTTTTCACTTTCTCCCAGAAGCCCACTGTCTCCAGAGCCCTGATACTCTCTAGGCTGGACTATTGCAACAGCCTCTTTCTCAATCTGCCTTCCTGTACTTTTCACCCTATGCAACTTATCCAGAAAAGGACTGCAAGATTTATCCTTGGTCTCAGTCCCAGGTACCGTATCTCTCCAGCCCAGAAATCCCTCCAATGGGTCCCGGTGACTGCAAGGATAAAATTCAAGTGCCTCTGCATTGTCCACAAGGCTTTTTGGGACAGTGACCCTTACTATCTTCAAATTTCTCTTCCTAAATACCTTCCTGCTAGAGCCCTCCACTCGTCTAATTCTCTGCAGGTGAGTTACTTCTCCAAGCAGAGAGTGAGGGGAAGATCTCTCTACTCTGCAGGAGCCTCCATCTGGAACGGCCTCCCTGCCTCTCTCTGCCTTGAGCCAGATGTCCTTAAGTTCTGGAAGCTCCTCAAGACCTTCCTTTTCTCCTCTTCTATCTCTTTCCCTTTTCCCTGCACTATGTCCCTCACTCCCCGGACCAGTCCTCCTGCACTTGCCGCCTGGCCCACCTTGCACTGCCACCTGGCCAACCTTGCACTTCCTGGCTGGGATTGCAACCTGTGTTCCAGCCTCCCTTGCACTTAACTTAGAGCCCGCTGGCCTGGTTGCACTTCCCCCATGCACCATCTCCCCTGCACTTCGCGTTGCGCACTTGCATGATCTGATTGTCACGATGTCTAGTAAGATCCTTTTTCTTGTCTTCCCTTGTTCCCCTTCCTTGCCTTGTTGCGACTTGAAACACATGTATAGGCGCAATATAAATAACAAATCAATAAATCAATCAGTCAATGAGCTGGGTGCTACAAAGACACATTCTGGGAAAATTGACAAATACTGTTTTGATAAAGAAGCTAGTTTAACTACTGACAAGACTAAACATCTTAAAAACCGGAAAGAGTGTCAAAGTAGATTGGATACTTACGTCTCTTGCACACCATCATGCTGAATAAATCAGCAAATGTGATTAGAAATTATATATATATAATTGGGTTCAATTTAACATAATTCTATTATTAATTGCACAGGTAAAGTAGATATTCATAATTCAGTCCACAGCAGTCCAGTGTGTGGTAAACGTCTTTGTATTCAGTGCCGTCTGCACAACGCATTTCAGTATTCAATGTCCTTTCATCAAGTGCAATTCAGTGATCTAGGATCTATGTGATCACTGCGCCGCCCCAACTGCGATGCCGAAAATGCTGACGGCAGTTACGGCGCGGCAAAGTGATCATATGGAGCACTATGCCCGCTTCCCCTGGCCTGCACTACCCCTCCCAACCCCCACCCCACTTACCTTTAGGGCAGCACACTTCTGCGTGTGCCGCCCGCACTCTGTGATCCCTGCGGTGTCAGCTCTTCCCACTAACGTGGGTTGGAGCTGACGCTGCAGGATGCTTTTTTTTGTTGCTTTTTTTAACGTGTCCCCTGCAACCGTGACCCCCATTAATGCGCGCAGGAAGAGCGGGGAACACCCCCACAACCCCCGCTCTGCTTGGGCGCAGTAAATGTCACCCTCATTTTGTGCGCCTCCAAAGTCGTAGTGACTGTGGGGGCGCACAAATGAGGGTGACATTTTGTATGATACTGTGATCTATAATGCAATGTAATATATCATTGTATAAGAGCACAGGCAATTCTCATTGAATGAAGGACAGTGCCAGAAAACTCTCTCACGGCTTTGCAATTGCGGTAATTTCAACACAGCAGGAAAAGCCAAAGTGATGTGAAAGGAAGCAGCCCGGGTTTCGTTCAATTTATCTTAGGTCCCATCTCCCATTTACAGCCTTGGATGAAGAGTCGGTTTAGACTCGAAACACGTGTCAGGCTACTTTGCAAATAAATCCATCGGACTTATAACCACATCTCTCTTCAATTACTTGCAACACATACCTATATTGCACTCTTGGGCGCAGTGCGACTGAGAATTGCCCGTGCTCTGATTGTTTCCACAACAGTGGGTTGTACTTGGCAGTACTCCCACACCTCTCAGGCACTTGCAGCCTATGTGCACTCTTTATATTTATTCATACAAGCGCTGTGGTTTTGTGACTTTTTCTGCCAAACCTGTGTTTTTCTTATAATTGTATAAGTATTGTATTATAGTATATGAAAGATAATAAAGAGAAATACACAATTGAATAAAGTCTCTTATCTTGCTGACCAAGGCTGAAATCTACTTGGATGCTCTTTCCTGTTTTTCTGTATTTTCCAACATCGTGTTAAGTTTGTGCTAGCTCCTCTGCACCCAAGGCTAACTCTAATTGTTATAAACTATTGATTCACTGGTCTCCGAGTTCAAGGTGTGCACGTATACTCGGTTTAGCTTATAAAGACTAAACATCTTCAATTCCAAAATATAGTGCAAACCACTACCACAGCATCTTCAGGTATCCCAGAATTCATTCACCCCTGACCTCTTAGCAACACCCATCCAGCTGAACCCTTCCCTGAAGTTTTCTAACTAGGTATAGTTAAATGTTTTTGATATGCCAGACTGTCCATGAGGCAATCCCCAAAGGTGGAGGAATGAAGGCATTGAGATTCCTCCACTATCAAATCCAGTAGAGAAATGGTCCAAGCACTGCTTGATCAGAACTTGATGATACACCCAGTTCATATCTAGAAGAAATGAAGGGCGCTTCAATACTACGCCCTGGAAGCTGGCAAAGAACCTGATTTTCAGAGAGTGTTGGCAGTTGTACTTTTGCCCAAGCCCATACAATGCTGAGGATCATGGTTGTGCTTGACAGACCTATAGGACATGCCTAAACTCCCTACTGCCAACTTTCCTAATGAAAAGTGGGTACCCTCCTTCTCCCTGCGCCATGCTAACATCCAGAAGATTTCTCCAGCTAATGTCACCACCTGCAAGGGAGAACCCACCAGATGTCAAGTCCTAAAAGAAAAAGTAGGGGATCTCATTAATATACCAATTGAATGTGGCATCACCAGAATGTAGCGTATCAAGGTACCCTCTGAAAAAGTGGAGGGAATCCGGCCACCCGTGTGTAGCCTCGACTTGAGCCCTGGAACCTACCGATTCCCTTTTGACGCCATTGTCTACCTAACATCTACATACATATTACCCCAATCCTAGTGTCACTCTATCGGTTCCTGTTGGAAACCCATGTTTTGCTTATAAGGTGTTGCCTTGTCTCGAAGGCTCATACCATTGAACCTCCTCCCCCCGTGTTTGATTCTGGTGGCTGCAGAGTGACACTCATACACGACCACATCTCGGGATACGTAAAAGAGAAGACGATGAACCATGCGTGGCCCAGCGGTTTAGAATTAGCTGCCTATTCATGCTAGGCTTTGCCCTTTATTGCAGTTCTTTAGGAAATAACCCCAGAGGTTCCTTTTAGGCAGTTTCGTCACTTATTAGAATGTGCTGTTGGCTTACTTTACATTGTAATTGTGTTTACTGCAATGCGTTGGATTGGTTCTTATTTTACCTTTTGATTGTGGTTTACTGATATTAAGCCCTCCAATGTTCGTTTCTTGCATTTTGAGCCCTGTACCGATCTGAAATAAAGTCCAATAATAATTAAACATACCTATGCGTCATGTTTTCCAAAGTAGTCATTTGTTTAGAAAATTAGCAACACATCTCCCGTCACCCCCATTTAGTGATTGTCATAACCTAGCACTGCAATACCATTTTGCCATTGGTCCATTTTCTGAAGCAGTGGCGTGTGCTTCCACTGGAAGATCAGGTTTGAGTGGAAAGACCTATTTTGCCCGCTCTCCCCCCAGCTGAGTCCTTTTTTCATAATATTAATTTGAATATATATGTAGGTTGCAAATTGTTGCTTAACCATAAACATACACAAAGTTTAAATACTTGTGGAGAATGTACACACATCTGATCTGTCCATTGGCATTGTGGTGTGATGATGCCGTCTCAGTACACACTGTGCTCCCAATTGTCCAGCACTCTTCTCTGCTTGCATGGAAAACCTGCTCACGAAAGGAGGGCAAAGTACAACTTTTTGATGGATGGACGATTCTTGGTTGGAAAGGCTGCAGGCACAAATCACACTTGGTGGCCTAACACAAAACGTTATGATCAACATACAGATTCCACAGAACAGCTACCCACCTTCATAGGCACAGGGTGTGAATGATCACACACATATGGATATAGACAACTGTCTTATTTCATTTTTAGACAGGGGTACGCAGTCTTATAAAAGAGTACACATTTTATTCATCATACACTAAAATTGTATCAAAATTAACATACTAAAACACATATAGCACATACACAATGTTTTCAACACACAAAAGTAAGGAGCTCGTCCACATTTCTACCTTACTAGAACATCTCATATTATTCTAGAGATAGAAGGTGATCTTAGTATTGAAAGGTGAGGGGTATAGTTATTGCCACATTTCAATGTATTAGGTGTAATTTGTAATGTATTGTGTGAGTTGAAAACATTGTGTATGTGCTATATATGTGTTAGTATGTTCATTTGAATACAATTTTAGTGTATGATGAATACAATATGTACTCTTTTATAAGACTGTGTAAAAATGAAATAAGACAGCTGTTTATATCCATAGTAGGCATAGCCTGTGGCTCTGGACAGTGTACCCACGAGTGTATCCCCCATTTACAAAGGGATGCCTTCAGGGATGCGCATGTGGAAGGGAATGCACAATGCAGCCTGGAGTTCTTTTCAGACCCTTGCCCCTAGACCCCCTGCAGCACTCACACTCACAAATGGAACTCTCATCTAGAGAAGTTCAAAAAAAAGACTTTTGTTAAATGAATTTGTTTTAGGGCATTTTAACCTAATGACTAATAGTAAATGTCCAAAATATTCTCAATAGTGCAAAAGGAGCACTTTTTACAAATTGTGGACCTCATTATGAGTTTTGCGGTGCAGTAAAAAAGTGCTGGTAATTCGTTACCACCACTTTTTTTGCAGTTATGGAATAATTGCTGCTTTTGCTGCACCCCCAAAGTTTAGAGGTAAGGTGGCGGATTGACCTTCCAGCAAAAAGCTGAAAGTGAATCCTCGACTTTACCCCCAAAAATTGCCAGCTTTACTGTGCAGTATTACTGTTCACGATATATCCTTCAAAAATCCCAGTGGACACCTATGAACTCGAAAAAGGAGGATTTACACTGCCCTACCAGCACTCATGATCCTGTGATAATGCAACAGGACCAGTGGCAGTAATGGTAAATGATTTTGGCTGTAATTTGGCAGATTTACTTCTGATATACCAGCAAACACGTACTTGGGCCCTGTATATAATTCATGACATGCACGAGCCGAGAGCAGCTGGTGAGCAGGTGCAAGAGGATCTAGGCCACCTGGCCTAAACTGCGCCCACCTGTCACTCACCTTAAACTGTTACTGCCTTCCTGTTTTCCCGCCCTTTTCACCTTCTTAAGCAGTCCTCAAGCCTCTTTTCCTTTGCAGTTGGTGAGCAAGTGCAAGTGGATTTAGGTCAACTGGCATAAGGCCCGCCCACCTGTCGATCACTTTAAACTGTGGTGCCTTATTGTTTTCCCATCCGTTTTCCCTTCTTAAGCAGCCCTCCAGCCTCTTTTTCTTTGCACTTGGTGAGCAGGTGCAAGTGGATCTAGGTCACCTGGCCTAAACCCCACCCACCTTCTTAGACTTGCCTCTTCCTTTCTGCTCTTAACTCTTAGATCAAAAGCGTCTTTCACCCGGGCATCCGAAGTGAAGGGCAGATGAAGAAAAGCACAATTCCAATTTGCAACTGTTCAGACGGGAAAGACGAGGGGCCGAACCCCTGCTCAGACAACAGTTAAGCACACGCTAACATGTGTTTTCTGCGTCCCCGCAAGCCATCCCCACCATCATCAGGCAACGCCAATGTCAATGACATCACCCCTCCTCTAAGGCATGGACTCTGCAATGCAGCAACCTCACCCACATCAGCCTCACGCCCATCAACACCCCCTCATGGTCCATAACACACCGCCTTCATCCAAGACTTCACTGACCTGGTCACCACCATGTCCCTCACGCACGCAAACAACATCTTCCTAAGAGCCTTCCAGGCAACAAGGCCACCAAACCAATGAAGGAAGCTCTCCTCAACCTTCTCTTTACCCTCAGCCTCACAGAGCACATGAAAGCCCCACACACGAGAAAGGTAACATCCTTGACCTAATCATCACTGCACTTTCTTCCCTGCACTAAAGCACTCCTCTCCTGCTTGACTGGTCTGACCACCTCACGATGCCTTTCAACATCCTGCACACTGCCCCATTTAAGCACTCCCAGCAGGCACCCAGGAGACAAACCTTCAGATCTTCCAAGAACTTCCCAGTGGAAGCACTAACAGAAGACCTTGCCAACCTACACCTTACATGGACCGAACACCCCCAACCAAAATGCAACTCTCGACTAGAAGCATGCAATGCCACCCTGTCAGTCTCCATCGAAAAAACACATGCCTCTTAAACACCACACCTGCAAACCAAAACCATCAGCACACTGGCACATGCAGGAACTCAACCTCAGCAAAAGAGTAATCAGGAAACAAGACAAAACCTGGCACTGCTCCAGGAATGCATCCAACCTGGTGCTACTCAAGGAACTCTGAGCAACCCATCGATAGCCAATCAACACAGCCAAGGCCTCCTTCTATCTGAATTCCATAGCAGAAGCTGACAACAAAAGCAGATCCCTCTTCAAAGCAAGAGTATCAGAGTTCGGGAGGATATCTCGCGCTCACACCAACAACTTCTTATGAGACCTATTATCACTGTTGTTAAAAATTCCTCAGGATAGGTTCAAAAAATCCTCAAGTTACATAACGCTTGTCAGTTCAATATATTTTAATTTTTCTTCCAAAGTAAAGAACAGCCGACACGTGTTTCGACCTTTGGTCGTTATCAAGGCTGTATAGATTATTACATTCATTCAATATATCGAAAAAAAGAGAGAAAATTCAAAAACCATACCATATAGTGCCAACATGTCAGGTCAGGATATGGGAAAATTCACGCCATAGTCAAGATATAAGGTGAATATTCAAAGAAAAATAAACATAAAACAATAATTTAGTTTTTCCTCAAAAAATATGTGTGTACAACATAACATCCAGTTATCAACTGTTTTCACAATAAAACTCAACTCCAATATATTAGTTACATAGATTACTAGTTATCACCCTGTGACACCATTCCAACATGACCAAAGGAGATGTGAATATTCTAAATGCAGCATTAGAAAATAGAGATGAAACTTACCCTCTCTATGTCAATTAGTTATGTCTACTTTGTACAAATTTTGTGGGAAGTTTGAGGGAGTGATATCACTTGCTGCCGACCCCCCCCCCCTTTTGAAGTTCGAGAGTGGAAAATAGCGCACGCAATTTGATAGCGATCCCACAACATTTGGTATTTTCCCTCTTCAAAGCAGTCAAGCAGTGTGTGAACACCCTACTCAACCCTGCCATACCACATTCCATCAGAAAATGCACCGCCATCAACACCTTCTTCATGTAAATGCCAGCTCTGCATCCACAGACCCACCTCATGTCCCTCCTTCTGAAATCTCCACACCCTGGACAACATTCAAGATGCTCTCCACAGAGGGCCTGATGGAAACCCTGGCCGCCCTCAAAGCCACAACGTATACAGATGACACCCTACCAGCATCCATCCTCAAGACCATCCCTGCGGAAGCTCTCCTTCCCTACCCGGAGATCATCAAAAGCTCCCTAATTCAAGGCACTTTCCCATCAAACCTAAAAACAGGAAAAATCCTCCCTCTAAAGAAACCCACTCTGGATTTTGACAACCAAGGTAACTATCGCCCCATCACCCATCTTCCCTTCCTTGGTAAGATCATCAAGAAAGCGGTAGCCGTAGAACTGCAGCAACACATTGACGTCAACAATCTCCTCCAAACCTCCCAATCTGGATTCAGACCCAGATGCAGCACTGAAAAACAACCATACATGTGGTTGACAGCGCTCTCAACATCCTTGACAACTGCCACCCCTGCCTCCTGGTTCTACTTGACCTCTTGGCCATATTCAACACAGTAGACCACAAGGCGCTTATGAACACCCTTTATTGGCGCATGGGGATCAGCAACCTTGTCCTACACTGGTTCAAGTACTACCTCGCCAACGGCAACCAGTTTGTTCAGATGGACTCCTCTAGATCACCACTGTTACCCATCAACTGTGGAGTCCCGCAGGGTTCCATCCTCTCCCCAGTGATCTTTCATCTATCCATGTAGCCACTGGGAGCCCTCCTAGCCACACACAACATCCACACCCACCAAAACACTGATGACACACAGCTATAAGTCAAGATCGACTCCTTCGAGGACATCCATAGGTTTAAAACCTGCCTCTCGTTGATCCAGTCGTGGATGTCTAGTGCATACTTAAGGCTCAACCCCTCCAAGATTGAATTTCTACTCCTCCCCAACAACACCAAACACCAAGACATACAGACCTGGCTATCAACCATGAACTCTGAGGGCTTCACACCCAAGCTCATCTCCTGCACCAAGTCCCTTGGGACAAACACCTCTCCTTCAAGACAAACATAACTAATAAAACTCAGACAGCTTGTTATCAGCTCTCCCTACTGCAAAATGTCAAGCCCTTCCTCCCTCCAGACAGCTTTAGATGCACCATTCAAGCACTGGTTCTACCTCACTTGGATAGGGTAATGCACTCCTCGAAGGCCTCCCGTCATCCTCCCATGTGCCCCTGTGAAGTGTCCTTCACGAGGCCCCATGCCTCAACAAGAGTCTATGCAGATATGGCCATCTCACCCTGGTCTTCAACCTGGCTCCCAATACATGCACAAATCACCTTCAATTCTTGCTGCATCATCTTTTAGGAAGTATCCCTAAGGTCAACCAGCTACCTCGCAGAGAAACTCAGCATCTCCGGCAGACAGCGCACCACCAGAAGCCATGACACGTGCAGACTTGAAATCTGCTGCTGTAAAAAGGAAATGACCAGAAAACAAGCCTTCTCTGCCTATGCCCCTAGACAATGGAACCTTCTCCCCGTCGGCATCAAACTCACCCCCATGCTCCTACAATTCAGAAAAGAATGGAAGACCCACCTCTTCAAGGAGTCTCTCCTCAACACCTAGGCAATCACATCGCCCCATCGTGCCACCTGGCTCGCTAGACGATGCACGCCCTTCTCCTCCCCGCCAACCGGTACAGCTGACCCCTCCTCTGTGCTCCTCTGTATCCTACCCCCACTTTATATCTGTTCTGTTGTTAGCACCGACAAGTGCTTTGTTATGTATCTGTAATGTTGTACACCTCTGTAAAGCGATCCGTTATGCATCTGTAATGTACACCTCTGTAAAGCACTCGGTTATGTATCTGTATTGGTGTTTACCTCTGTAAAGCGCTCTATTGCTTCTCGAAGCTAGGTCCGCGCTCAATAAATACCAGAAGCATAAGAATAATAAAACATTCAATTGGTACGGGCAGGCTTTTTTTGCACCTGATCCAACAAGGAAGTGCACCTATGCCACAGAAAAATCTATCTCTGTCTCTTAAAAACACACACACACGCACACACACTATCTCTCTCTCTGCTCTTTCCCTCTTCTATCATCGCGTCAGCAACATTACTGCTTCTTTGAGAGAACAGGGAGTCTTCCCGTCTTCTTTATGTTATATTGTCTTCGTGTTGTCACCATGGCAACTCTCACTTTGAACAACACGCTGTCTCATGCAATCAACAAAACGCTTTCTGCAAACATCATTGGTCCTAGTATAGAAAAATGATTGCTTGCTGTAGGGGATGCTGCATTTCACAGAACCAAAATAAATACAAACACGCCACTCAATACGCCAGCTCAGCAAGTTAAAGCCTTGCCTCGGACATCTGTGTCCAATCTGTAGTGACAGGTATGAGTGCCAGCAAGGTGGAATCGACCCTGCAGCCTTCAGAGGTTGATACATCGTGCCCCATTGGCTAATAAGATCACCTATTGCTGGAAGCCTTCTGCCGGGGAGAAATCCACTTTGAAACGCTATATTAAAGGCAAGGATATATGTGTGTATTAGCAGCGCTCTGCCTCCAGTGGGTGCCAGAGTGCTCTAGGCAGGATAGAGGAGCGTAGAAGATACACCTGTCCGCTTGCTTTACTGGTGATTCTATCTTCTTGTTTCGGTGCTTTCCACTTGATGTATTGCGTGCAAGCAAAGTGTTCAAAATTACGGGGCATAAGAAAACAGGAAAAGTGGGATTCGGCGCTTTGACTCACCCAATAGTAAAATCCTGTTTTCAAGATATCCACAATGACTATTCAAGAAAAGAATGCCCTATTCTGAATTATAGCTGAGATTTTTCTTAGTTTTCACAGCTGGTGGAGCAGAACGCCTGGTGTGCCATGCATTATGGATGCTTCATGTGCCTGTCTGCTTTTGACCGATAGCGCAATTCACATCTAGAGCACATATTTCGTCAGAATTGCATGGACCATTGGCATGCAGATGGAAGGCCCAGGATACCACTGGTAATCCACATTACTGTGGAACCTACTCTTCCTTGTCTCACACTCCTGACATGTGAGGGTCACACATCCGTGAGACAGGCACTCTGTTGCCTAAACACAAATACAAAACAAACTCCTCCCTCAGGGAAGAAGGGGAGGGGGGGTCACTCACTTGGCTCCACCTCATGCTAGTTCTCGGCCACTAGCATCTTCCATGAGGGAAGGCAAGTATTGCAGGACTCGGATGCTTACTTATGAGGATATCTAATGCAGCTTCGGCTATTTTGGTATCAATGCTATAATAATGCAACATGCCAGTGCCATGCAACCCACTGTGAAGTTCATGCAGCCATAATCACTATTCATTGAGAACCACATGCTGGAAAGAAGCTCTAAAGGTCGCTACCATTGCAAACAGGGACTACATTAGGGGTCTGAAACCTTTGGATCTTCAGCGATTTTGGACTACAACTCCAAGAAGCCCTAACCAACATAGTCCATGATAAGGAATCGTGGGAGTTTTACAGTGTGGAATGTAGATATCGGTTGCGGCCCAAGTGACTGCCTGAGAGTAATCCAGCAGGGCAACGCCCTTAACAGTGGCCTGTGAACCGACGACCCCATTAGGAAAATGCCCCCATATACTGGCTGAGAGGGGGATGTGCACAGTGTCAAACAGTAATCCACTGAAACCGTACAACGGATCCATCCATTAAGAGTGCAGGAATATAAACCAAACCCATTGTGAGGCATAGTAAATCCCCAAAGACCTCCCAGCATGCCGAGCTCCAGGATCCCTGAGCATGGATAGCGCTAGATCCCGACTAATATAAAAATCAGAAAGAACCTTACGCCTCAAATCATGAGATGGAGGAAGGAGTCATGCAATGCACAACTTCCAAGCAAATGTAATCAAATGTAATCAGAAGAAAGAAAGTTTTAAATTAGAAAAGTTCAAAGGCCCAAAGACTGTGGGGGCCTGTAAAGCCCAGAAAGCCAGTGACAAATGCTTTGTATGAAGGAGGGAACACAAGTTAGTTCTAGGTACCTCAAAACCACTCAAATTGCCTGCAGGATACCCATACATGCCTGAAAGGGTGGACCAGGTTTCTCTAAATATTTGCAGCAAGGTGAGCATATAGAGAAGACAACAGCGATTCTTTACTTAACATGGGACTTGCCTTAATCTAGTTTATTGTCATTTGAAAGGCTGAATCGAAGGGTGAGCTGTTGCCTGGGTGATGGGGAGGTAATGTTTTCTTGACATTGTAGACAATGGTAACTGACATCACATCTGTGTTTCAACTTTTTTATTTTACATAAACAATCATGAACATGAATAATCCAATAAACACACAGCCAATCAATACAATGTAAATAAGCAACGTATCACAACCAATTTAAAAAATAACCATCAGCGTATTAAAAATAGAACCGGTTGAAGAAGAAGAGAGAGAAAAAGGAAAGGAAAGAGAGAGGAAAAAAGAGAGCAAATGTAGGAGAGAAGGACCAAGAAAAGAAATTACATGAACCATACAATAATTCAATTATAAAACAACCAATGCACATCCTATAGATGACATACACACAGTAGAGTACAAGGATGTGTATACATAGTTCCAGATCAAAGTTCAGTTTTTACCCATAGGTGTCAAGAAAACAGCCCCAGATGTCCCAAAACTTGTCAATGTCATCAGAAAGTTTGTAAATAGCTCTTTCATATGTCGAAATTGTAAGAAGCTCCTCCACCCAATCATCAATGTTGAAAGAATTACTCGATTTCCAGGACCTCAAAATGAATTTTTTAGCGACCATACATGCACGTAGCAGCCAAACCTTCTTACCAAAGTCAACTTCCTCCAGAAGAGAATCATCGCCTAAAATCAACAATGAGGCATTCATGGGGATTGCAATGTTTAAGACCAAACTTAATCTCTCACATACCTTTTCCCAGAACTGCATCGTTTTAGGACAGGACCAAATCAAATGACTCAGAGTTCCTCTAGAACACTTACATTTCCAGCAAAGATTATTGTCCAAAAGTTGTCTCCTGGGGGGAATGAATTTGACATCACATCTGTGATTTCTTTGAACAGTGTATCTGGAGGACAGGGGTTACTGCTTCACCATAGGGTGAGTGCGGCTTTCAGGAGTTGTGTAGCAGGGAGAGTCCATGGCTAGATGACAGAGGAGTGACCATAAGGAAGGACTAATTGCAGATCTGACAGTAGAGCTGGCATTTGGCATCTGGAGTAGAGGGCGACTTGAGATTGCAGAGGGCAGACTTGTTCAAGAAAAGGGCAATATCAAACCTGTCTTTGGACTAGGATTTCTTAATTGAGGGAGTTATTTTGGGCCCCCTACCTGATGTGGGGAGGGATCCCTCAAAACATTATGTGTATATGTATTATGTGTCCCCCAGCCTTTTAAAGACAACCGTCCAAGGGGGAAACCACATATGGCCTGCCAATGTAGAGCCCCGGGGGGTGAGGTGAGTTTCGTACCTGAGAGCTGTGGCTAGTGACCTGGCAGACTGGCTGGTTTGATGACAGAGGTACTCTAACAATATGTGTATGGAACAAAGAGGGACAGGGTCCATCGATCGGTGCCTAATATCCCAACGCTTCATGAGGCACTAACAAGATGGTTAGGGTATAACGTCCTCATATCACCAAGACACAGTGAATGCCGTAACTGCCTTTCTAGCACCTACACATATGAAGAGGTAACATCCCCCCGACCAAAGTGGTTACATTAGAGGAATGTACAGGGGGTTGCTTGGTTTGGTAAGCCCTGCCACATCCTTGATCATCACCCTTCACGGGTGCTCTGTCATTTGTAGCGATATGGGTATGGAGTCCACCCAGGTAATGTAGGCAACCCTCCGGAGCAACAAGACATAGTTAGACGCCCCAGAGGTGTTCAGACATGGGCTTGTATGGCCTAGTGCATTACCTGTCTGCACGAATGGATTTGCCATTATAGCCAGTGGTTTCTGGCCCGTGAGAACCTGCCAGATCGTAGGTGCTACAACTTGTGTGAATCCTATGAGAGTTTAAGAGCTTGCTGAAATGTTGCATCAAAGATAAAAAGGTTTGCCCCTTTAATGATGCATTATACATGGCTAATAAATACATGTTCATACCTGACAGGGAGAAATGGGTGTGCTGTGTTCTGTTTTGTTCTGCATTACTGATATTTACACAACGTCACTTTACAACTTGTGAGGGGGGAATGATGGACAGCATGGACTCTGGGCTTACTACCTTACCTTCCTCCCTAACCCTTTAGTAGGTAGAGGCTCCATCAAATTACTGTCAACAATGAGATATGTGGAGAGGAGGACACACTCCAGTTGGTACATGTAGTGACACTCACATGTGAATTAGTAGGAAGAACCATTTCCTCACACCCATGAGGGCTTTAAAAGAAGTATCATGACAAAAAGTAAGCTAGCTGAGTAGTCACACGAAGTTGTAAGTGACTGCCAGTGGCATCCGTATGACTTGAGTGGAGGTGGTCTGCTTGTAGTGCATCGACCATGAGCATAGACAAAGCCACATTCACAAAACCCCGTCACTCAACCTTCAAACTATCTGCAGAGGTAGAAAAGGCCAATGTGCTGGTGAAAGATAACTTGGCAGAGCGCAACCCGTACCCAGAGCCCTGTGGAGAACAAGCAGGAGCCATGACGTTTGGAACTATAGTAAGCAATGAGTATGGCAGAAGTCTTTCCCCTGATGCATAACAGAACAAACTCCAAAAGGGGAGTAAGTGCAAATACAAACAGAAGCGACTTTGGACACTGCAGGCAAAGGGCGTTTGTCCCCCAAGCTACCTTGTCCTATACCGTTGAGCAGTAGAGGGGACGAGGTGGGTCTCCCATTGAGGATTACAAGTCCAGATTGTAAAACTTCAATCTTACACTACTCTGAGAAAAGATCCCCGGTTGCAGTGTTTATTCTATCTTCCTTACACCATCTGCCCTTGAAGTTCCCACTTCCAGGATGTAAGCAGCTTCCAGGACGAGAACAGTCCTTTCCACACAACTCACAAGATTGTGAGCCACAATATTCAGAGCGTTTGACGTTGAGCCCTTTTTCGTGTGTATGTACGCCCTTGTTACTTAATTGTCAGTACAAACATGGAACAAATAACCCTGCAGCTGTAGAGAGAACACGCAGACTGCCGTGAGCTCCGCAGTTGGTTCTCTCCAGTTCGAGGAACTCAAATGGCCAGACATCTTGTGCAGAGTGGTCTCCAACACCTCACCCCACCCCTTCACGCTTGCATGTGCGGTTACAACGATAGAAACTGGAGGATCCAATGAGATCCTGGTCAGTGGGTATGGAACGTGCTTACAGGGGTCGGAATAAGTTTACTGTAATCCCGGGAGATCAGATCCCAGTAATTCCAGATATGACTGACCAACATTTTGAGGTGAAACCTGGCCTTTGGCACTACAAGCATACATATTGCCATGTCACCATGTACTTGCAAACGACGGCGCCCTAGGGTCTTCTCTTTGGACAAGAGCAACCTCATGGCGGCAAGTAACATAACCACCTTCATATGAGGAAGAGACAACCATCCCAGCTCCATATTAAAGATGGCACCTATGAATCCCAGCCACTGTGATGGGAGCAGAGATGACTTCCAGACAGCTGTGATGTGCAACATTGGCAGCTGGAATGAGTAAGCGTGCATGTGGCAGTCATGCAAGTAAGAGCGCAGGTGGGTTGCTTAAGCATGTATGACTCTCACCAAAGGTCCCAAAACAAATTCATGGAAGAAACAGTTGAGGCACATTTAAGGCTGAATGGTACAACACAATACTGGACTTAATTCGCCTTCATCCTAAACTTGAGATATAAATGGTGAGATGGAAAGATGGGCACTTGAAATTAAAATGAAAATTCTCCTGATTGGCCAAGGACATTAATTCTTCCTTCGAAATCATCGGGCTCATGGACTGCAAAATGTCCATATTTAAAGGACCAGAGACTTTCTCCTGAAAGTTCCCATGGGCCATCTCTGGGAAGATTGAAAATAATTAAAATCTGTGTGTTTTAGGGGGCACTCACACAAAAAATGTCTGACTCAAAAATGGAAACCTTCCAAAAGATGACCTTCTGCGGTGCTTCTCTCCTCTATCCCCAAGACAAACATAGCACTTGCCAAAACAAGGGACACCGTTTCCATTTGGCAGCCTGAGGTAAGAAGCTCTCCCTTGCACCATCTGATAGTCATGCATACTGGACCATGTAAGCCAGGTGCCTCGCTCTGGCTGTACGTCTGACTGTAGCAGGTTCATAGATTGGGTGATGCATTGCCAGATGCCTGCCAGCAACAACATTCCTCAATTAAAGGAACACATGTCTCTACTTTAGGAAGCATGATAACGGCGGGCATTAAGGCAAGGCTTTATTTTCTTGAGTTTCTGTTGTAAGGGCCAACGCCTCAATTCATGGGATACATTATTCATTACTCCATGCGTGTTAAATGGACAGGGGTGTTGAGTTGCTCAGCTTCACCGGGTGGGTTGGCTGATGCTGGCATTTTAATCCCACCGTTGCATCAGGGAGTGATGCCATGGCCATGACCATGCCAGCTGTTGAATTGTAGTCCCACCTCTATGTTAGTGGCCAGCCATGTGGTTTTTGGTTTAATATAAGCAGTTCAACCCAATGTTGGCACATGCAGTGTCAGATAATATGGCCACCCCTGCCGTACAATGAGAAGCAGCACATCAGCATTGCAGCTATTATAACTGTTGAACCCATATGCAGCAGACTTACATATGTTGTAGTGCGGTATGCGCGTCATGCCTTACGGCTCTTGCCCCCACCATGAAAGATTACACCACAACAATTTGGTCAAGTGTTGGCAATAGAAGGCCGTAGGTTTTTATTGATACAGGTATGGTTATGGGAACATAAACAATACACGTAATCAATCATAATAATATCATCCTTTTGGGCACCAGGTCCAGAGGTAACCCCCTCTGGGCCGTGCCACCTTTCTTGTCCTACGACTAGTTGTGGCCACCGTACGGTGTCCTGAGTTTCATTCCGTTGTTCTTCTCCCCTTTCTCTGTGGTGGGAGGGTTTTTGTGGCAAAGAAAAAGGGCAGGAAGACGCTGAGTCAACAGAGAACTTCCCTATACTGTTTGGGGCTCTGTGCAGGGTCGACAAAACAGTTTGTGTTTTTGGAGCTGCTAGCAGCTCATTATATAGGGCCCAGAGAGGCCCTGGGTCTTTGTAGTGTGTGGGGGTCTGTGCACCAACCCCCCATTAGTCAGCCTGCAGCTGACTGATTGGGCCCCCTTCGCCGCCCGGGGGGATGGTCTCCAGGGTGCACTGCACCCATATATTCTCCTGGAAGGGTGAGGTATTTTTATTACCTCACCCTTCCTGCGCTTTGATGCGCCAGACCGTGCTGACTGTCTCCCTTATCTGAGAGGCATACAGGGGCACTGACCCTGGGGGAGGGCAGATGCACCTCTCTTGACCCTGTTGCCATATAACCACAGTTACCTGTCCTCGCCTTGGGAGGCCCGGCAGCATTGCCCATAATTCTCCTTTACTCCGGGTCCATGCTGGACTAGTGACCAGTGTACCCCGGCAATGCATGTCTGAGATGAGACAAGAGGAGCTGGATCCGCAGGCCCCGCAAGAAAGCACTTTGCTTACAACTGAAATCAAGACTTAGGTCAGAAGGGAGTACTTTAGAGCTGTGGTTGGCTATTGGTGCCCTCACCCTGGAAAGAAGGACTCAGCCCCCACTGATCTACAGAACCCCAGGTCCTATCCCTGACATTTGCCCTCAACACCGAAGGTAAGACCGGGTTTGAAGAATCAAGCTATAAGAGTACTTAGTCATTCTGCTGTATTCACATGTTGATAAGGCATATTGAGCAAAACAAGCACAGTTACAGGTTCTAAACATGAAATTTAAATGTCATGATGTATTCTAATGATTTTACAATATTGCGGTATATTGGAGATAACTCATGTTGTTAGAGATTTCAATAAAAATTATATGATTAAAGAAAAAAAGAGTACTTAGTCGGCCGTCCATGTAGGAGAAGAGTCCAAACCAGCCATTTATCTAAAGCACATCAAACTGACATTCAAGCCAGCTCTCCCCCATATGCCAATAATATGTGAAGGAACATACAACAAGAGACTACGGGGCCTCCATACCAACCTGGTTACCCACAGCTCCCAAGTTACAGAAAGTAAATATGCTGTGAAGAAGTCTGTACAAAATTTCATTTATTACACTTTTTGGGTGGTTTACAACTTCGCTCTCCCTGGACGGATCCTCACCAAACCTTATCAAAAAAGTATTTGGGTCACTCTGAATTTTTTTGCAAAGTTTGGTGAGGATTCGTCCAGGGGGGGCAAAGTTATAGGGGGGTCCCAAAACTTTTTTTTTTCCCATAGACTGAATGGGAAAAATTTTTTGCTTGCGCCTACAGCCCAAACCGCTGGACGGATTTCCACCAAATTTGGACCAGGAGCAGCGGCTTGTCCCCGAAAGCGTGCTTTTGCAAATTTGGTGAAAATCCATCCAGTATTTTTTTTTAAAATGACCAAAAAGTAGGTAAAAAAAATTAGTGATATCTGTGTTCGGTTCGCAGACACACTTCCCTGTTCGCTCCGCGGACAGTGTCCTGATTGGCCAATCGTCTTGTGTGATGTTCGTGGACATGCAACGTGTTCGCTGATTGGACAGCGTGGAGCGTGAAGCGCGTCAGATTTTTCGGTAGCGCCCGCCATCTTGGATTCGTCGACGTCCGCGGACAGCGCGGTGAAACTTTGTTCAAAATGTGTATTTTGTAGAGTGTGTTGGTGTGTAGGAGTGTTTGGGGAGGGTGGGAGTGTATGAGATAGGATGAAAGTTGTGTTTTTTATGTGTTAGATGTTCTTTTTGTGTTCGATTTGTTTGCGGACATCACGGGTGTTCTGAAATGTTCTAAATAAACTGACTGGGGCGTGTTCTAAGGACTCAATATGTGTCCGTTTTGTTCGCAAGCAAAGTGAAACTGTTCTAAGAACACTCGCGGTGTCCGGGGAGTGTTCGTAGGGGGTGTCCTGAGGACGCTGTCCGTATTGTTCTCTGTCAAGTTGAGTGTGTTCTAAGAACACCCGCGGTGTCCTGAAATGTTTGCAAATAAACAAAATGGGGGTGTTCTGAAGACGTTTTTGAGAACACTCCCGGTGTCCTGAAATGTTCGTAGGGGGTGTCCTGAGGACGCTGTCCATATTGTTCTCTGTCAAGTTGAATGTGTTCTAAGAACACCCGCGGTGTCCTGAAATGTTCGCAAATAAACAAAATGGGGGTGTTCTGGAGACACTTCTAAGAACACTCGCAGTGTCCGGGGAGTGTTCGTAGGGGGTGTCCTGAGGACGCTGTCCGTATAGTTCTCTGTCAAGTTGAATGTGTCCTAACAACACTTGCGGTGTCCTGAAATGTTCGCAAATAAACAAAATGGGGGTGTTCTGAAGACGCTTCTAAGAACACTCGCGGTGTCCGGGGAGTGTTCGTAGGGGGTGTCCTGAGGACGCTGTCCGTATTGTTCTCAGTCAAGTTGAATGTGTCCTAAGAACACTCGCGGTGTCCTGAAATGTTCGCAAATAAACAAGATGGTGGTGTTCTGAAGACGCTTCTAAGAACACTCCCGGTGTCCTGGAATGTTGGTAGGGGGTGTACTGAGGACGCTGTCTGTATTGTTCTCTGTCAAGTTGAATGTGTTCTAAGAACACCCGCGGTGTCCTGAAATGTTCGCAAATAAACAAAATGGGGGTGTTCTGAAGACGCTTCTAAGAACACTCGCGGTGTCCGGGGAGTGTACGTAGGGGGTGTCCTGAGGATGCTGTCCGTATTGTTCTCTGTCAAGTTGAATGTGTTCTAAGAACACTCGCGGTGTCCTGAAATGTTCGCAAATAAACAAGATGGTGGTGTTCTGAAGACGCTTCTAAGAACACTTGCGGTGTCCTGGGAGTGTTCGTAGGGGGTGTCTTGAGGACGCTGTCCGTATTGTTCTCTGTCAAGTTGAATGTGTCCTAAGAACACTCGCGGTGTCCTGAAATGTTCGCAAATAAACAAGATGGTGGTGTTCTGAAGAAGTTTCTAAGAACACTCCCGGTGTCCTGGAATGTTCGTAGGGGGTGTCCTGAGGACGCTGTCCGTATTGTTCTCTGTCAAGTTGAAAGCATCCTAAGAACACTCGCGGTGTCCTGAAATGTTCGCAAATAAACAAGATGGTGGTGTTCTGAAGACGCTTCTAAGAACACTCGCGGTGTCCGGGGAGTGTTCGTAGGGGGTGTCCTGAGGACGCTGTCCGTATTGTTCGTTGTTAAGTTGAAAGTGTTCTAAGAACTATCGCGTTGTTCTGAAATGTTCGTAGGGGGTGTCCTGAAAACGGTGTCCGTATTGTTCGCTGGAAAGTTCAAAGTGTTCTAAGAACACTCACATTGTTCGTGGACATTAAAAGTTTCCCATAGATCATAGTTGAAATGTTTGACTCTATGGATGTGATATGCTGCGGTGGTTGTTGCCAGGGCATAGAGTCTTGGGTGCATGGCCATTGGCCATGCACCCAAGACTCTATGCCCTGGCAACAACCACCGCAGCATATCACATTCATATTTGCTTATAACTTTGGGTGAAAAACAAATGTATAAGGAACAAAGGTATTAGGTACTATGGATGTGATATGCTGCTATGGTTGTCCTTATTATTGTATACTTACTGTTTGGTCTAGTAATGGGAGTCCATGTTTTTCTTCTTCATTTCTGTGATAAAAGAAAATAGCATGTTAGTATTAGTATTTTGTAAATGCTTACTACATTGTATAAGCAATATATTTTTATTTTTTTTCGACCCTCATATTTAGTAGAGTACAAATCAGAGTACTGTGCAATTTGCTCAGTTTCTGTATTTGTTGCTAAAATCATTGGGTCTGTGGGAGAAAAAAAAATCCATGTTGGATTAAAAAAAAAACTTTTTCTGTTATGCTACAGTTTATTTGTTTGTTTGTTTTCAGTGTTGTTTCTGGCTAATGCTTTATACTTTGCTTTGTTGTATTTTTTTTGGAGCAGTAACAGATTCTTCATTTGTTTTGATATTATAAAATTTTGGAGCAGTTAGATACCAATTGGCGTATTCTAACTGTCTATTTTTTAAATATATTTTAGTGGTTTTGATTTATCTATTTGGATATTGTTAAATTTTGGGACAGTTAGATACCAATTGGCGTATTCTAACTGTGTATTTTTTGGCCTAATTTAGTGGTATTCATTTATCTGATTAGTTTTTGTAGAATCTTTGAGCAGTTAGATAGCTTTTGGAGTATTCTAACAGTTTATATTATTTTAACACAAATTTATAATTTTGGGACAGTTAGATACCAATTGGTGTATTCTAACTGTGTATTTTTTGGTCTAATTTAGTGGTATTCATTTATCTGATTAGTTTTTGTAGAATCTTTGAGCAGTTAGATAGCTTTTGGAGTATTCTAACAGTTTATATTTTTTTAACACAAATTTACTTAAAGGTTTAAATACAGTTAATTTATCAAATTTTGGTTTTAAGAACATCAAATAAGCATTTGTACGATTTGCTGGTAATCTCTGCTTTAGAGTAATGGTACTATCATTACATTCAAACCATCCACATTTCTTTTTTATATATGCAGTGTAGTGCCCTGAATTGGTTGTGGCTCTTGCGTGGTAGATTATACCTATTGTTGTGAAGGTTTTCTTACCAAGTGATATTTGACCATGTGTGAATCCAGTCAGCTTGCAGTTGTTTTTGGTACCATCTGCATTGTAACTTAGAAGCATTAGTATTACGTATTTACTATGTGTTTGTATTACTAACGTGGAGCGATTATCTGAATTGCAGGTAGAGCATAATCTACCATGGTTTGCATTTTGTACAAGTTGCTGAAATGGAATGGATTCACAATTTGGTATTGCTATATATATGAAGCGTTCATTGGGGATTTCTTCTTGTGTCACATTGTTGCAGAGAGTGCATGTATGTTTCCACATGTATGAAATCTGAAAGATTTCATTTATAGGTATGTTTTTGTTTTCCAGTACTTGTAGTAAGTACATTAGAAATTCTTGTGGATCTTCCTGTGAGTTTATAGTGAATTTCACCATTCCAGCACAGTAGTCCAATTGTCGTCTTATTCCAAAAACACTATATGTGTTGTCAGGATTGTTTGCTGCATTTCTGTGAAGTACTAACATTTGCAAACACAATGGGTCTGTACTGTGTAAGTAAATGTTGTCAACAATTGGTGGTAATTGAAATAGAATATTCATTGCTACATTTGCATAGCAACTTACACCAACTATATTTGAGAATTTAAATGGTCCAGGTAGTTCTGTATCTAGATGCTTTTTTGGAGTTTGTCTTCCTTCTTTAAAGAAGTACCTGGTTTACTTTCTCTAATTGATTCTTTTTTTTTTTGTGGTACTTGATGAAGTATTAGTTTCTTTTACTCTCTTTGGAGGATTTGCAGTGACGTCCTGTTGCATTTCTGTTTGATTTAGTTTTCTTTTACAACGTTTTAGTTTTTGTGGAACAGAATATGTGTTTAGATGGGGAGTGTATAGTGAGCGAAGTCTATTATATTCTAAAATGCAAGGAATATCAGCGTCTACTTTACTTGCATCAAAGTTGATTAGAAATAGACCGTCAAGTGTACGTAAGCGTGATAGTGCTACGTAGCTCATGCCTTCTTTAAAGACTGTGTTACCAATATCTATCATTGCTTTGTCTAGGGTAAGACCTTGTGATTTATGAATCGTGACTGCATATGCAAGAGTTAGAGAAAATTATTCTCTGCGTACATACATATCTTTGAAGAGAAGGAATCTAGCTGTTGAGCGTCCTATCCGTTTTACTTCTGAAAGTTTGTCAAAGAGTATATTGACAAACTGAATTTTGTTGTCACGTGGGTATGTTTGAAAGCCAACAACTGTACCCAGTGCTCCATTAACTAGTCCTTGGTCCACGTCAAGGTTACGTTTAAGCATTACTCTGCAATTTAAGGATAATTTTAACATCTTTTCTAAGCCTGCTGTGTTTGAGATTGATTTTTCTAAATTATTTAGTCTTGTTGTGGCTTGGTCACACATGGGTAGTGTCATACCATGTACATCTAGTTTGTCTGTGGCGCTAATTTCCATTATTGGTTGCATTTCTTTACTTAACAAATTTCATTGAATTTGAGACAGCTTGCAAGAGTTGGCATTAAGGCCATACAATTGAAATTTTTGTGGGCTAATTGTTCCATAACATCTGTAGCACATGCATTATCGCCATAAAGTGCATTAATGTGCCGGGTTTTCAATGTTGCTTCTGCTTCTTTAGAAAGTATACCAACTCTCAAACTTTTAAAAATGTTGGCATAAGTTAGATCTGCAGATTGGCGCATGTTTTCTGTTAATTCTCTGTATTGGAAATGTTGCCAAAGGTTGACATTTCCAATGCTGCCAACAGTTTTACGGCAGAGTTTGTGCCCTAATGTTTTAAAAATAGGTTCACCTTTTACTGGTGTTAATTGAAGCAGATCTCCAAAAACAATAATGTGTTTTCCTGCAAAGAGCTCTTCATAGTCTGTTTAGAGTACTTCTTGTAATCTGAGGTGAATCAAAGCTAACATCAGGTTGGAGACCATGCTCACTTCATCTATTAGTAGCATTTTCATTTGTTTCAATACTCTGCGTAATTCCATTGCAGCTTCTGCAGAAAGTTTGTAATAGTCTAATTTGTTCTGGTGTTCTACTGGTAATAGTAGTAATCGGTGTAATGTAACACCACCTATGTTGTAGGCAGCTAAACCTGTGGGGGCAGTGACAACAGCTGACAGTTTGATGTTTGTCAATTGTTGAAGGAACTTACTAATGATTTTGATTAGGAATGTTTTGCCAGAACCAGCTTCACCACTGACGTACAGTAGTATAGGTTTATAATTATGGCAGGAACATTCTTTATTTTCATGTTTTACACCATGTGCAATTTGTTTTGTTACTTCTTGAAAAATGCTACTTTGCTCATTGTTTAGTTTAGTTTTGATTGTAGTATAGTTAAGTCTTCCTTATCTTCATACTGACACATGGGGCCTCATTACGACCCTGGCGGAGTGGGTTTACGCCAGCGTTATTCGCGGCGGACCCGTCCGCCCTACTACGAGTTCCCGTAGCGCCATGGAGCGTTTTCCGCCTGGTTTTTCCGGGCGGAGAAATCCATGGCGCTACGGGACCTTGTTGTTAATTACGCCACCGTATTTTACGGTGGCGTAATTAACGCCTTCCCCACTCCCATTATACCCTATGGGGCAAAAATGGGAATGGGGAAGGGTAAAATGGGGAATGGGGATTTACCGCCCCGCCAAGGTCGGAATGGGGCGGTAAATCCGCCAACCCCCATGGCGCTATCGGCAGCTTTCCGCCGTGCTCCATGGTGCATTTTGCACCGCGATTTCCGCCAGGGTCGTAATGAGGGCCATGGTGTTTTCTACTTCTATCATAGCTAATTCTGCCTCATTTGTTATTAGCGGTTCTCCCAGTGGTTCTTGGCTTCCTGTTACAGAAGGTTGACTACTGCCAGGAGTATCCTTATCTAGTTGGGCTTGGAATTCTTCTTCATGTTGCTGTTCATAGTGCAACATTGTTTTGTACTGTGTAAAGTTTACATCAGTTATAGTGCTTTCATTTGCTTTGAAAGCATCCTCATATGAGTCATAGTTATTTAGTAATTGTTCTTCTTTTCTCCATGGTTTGGGGAGTTTTAGCAGGGACATGTAATATACTTCTTTATGTTGAGGAGTCTTCAATGAGAATTTGATATGATTAATTAAATTTGGTTTAGTGAGTTTAACTAAGCTGCCTTCACAGTCTGTCACTCTATATTTACCTTTTTTTTCATCAGGTTTCATATTATTTTTGTATGTGTAGTTTTGGGCTATTTGGTATAGACACATGTTTTCCAAAGTATTACTTCTGTTTGGGTAGTATGTGTCCAATAAATTGTTTATTTTAAATGTCTTTGCTGTTTGGATCATGTTTGGCTATTGTTTCTATATCTTCATATGATTTTAGAACTCTTTTTCTAGATTTAGCTGGACCAAGACTTAGCCATACTATATTTTCAGATTTACCATACAATGAAGTACCAGTTAAACGATCAGCTGCTTCATAAGATCCACATTCTCTATGGGTGAGCATTTTTATGCCCAAGCTGTATAATTTCTGGGATACTGTTTTATCTGATGACAGGTCATTCCAGAGGTCTTGGAGCTCTGTCTTTTCTGCTTTAGTTAAGTATGCTGTGACATATCGTGCAACTGCAGTAGAATTGTCTGCAATGTACTGCACATCTATGTTTGCATTCCATAAGTGGGCAATGATTGCATTATAATCATTGATATATTTTTCTTCTTCTTTTCTTTTTATGTAATATGTATTTTTAGGTGACTTACCTTTAACACTATGTCTAACTGAAGACATGAGGTTGTTTACTTGACCTGTATTTGTAACTGGTCTAGGGAAACCAAATCGGCATTTGGTGTAGTATTTGCCTTTGTTTTTGTATTTGCGACGACAATATTTTCCACATTTGTGTCTTTGAAATTGTAAAATTTGTGCATGAAGATCACTATTTGTGGCTTCTGATGGAATTTCACAAGTGACATATTTTTCAATAAACTGTAAAACAGTGGCATCACTGTCTTGACCAAATTTAGGAGCATCTTTAATCCATAAAAGCATGTGGATATGTGATGCTCCTCTGGCTTGGTATTCTTTTCTCCAAAAGAAGTGTTGCACTTCTCCAAGGGGAGGAACAGTTTTATTACAAATAAAATGTAGCATAGCAATGAAGCGATGGTGAAAATATCTTGAAACATTAACAGGATCCAAAGAACAAAGTTCTCCAGGTGTTAGAATATCTATGTTTGTTTTGTTTTTATTTGATATGCGTAGGAAATCATGTAAATCTCCCCATGCATATTCTGCACAACTTAATGTAACAAACCAAGTGGGTGGGCCAAGGTTTCTGATCATACAACGTACATCTCCATGACGTCGAAACCAGTACTCTTTAGTACCACGCATATTTGCTAATAGATTTGTAATATTTGATTGTAAAACCTCATCCTTTTGTTGCACTTTCTCTAATAATTGTGTAACTGTCATATTTTGAAAGTGTGATCCTGATTTTAATATGTTTGCAACTCCGTAACATAAAGTTGCTAGTTCACTTTCAAAGAGTAGGTGGAAAATGTATTCCACATTTTGTCTAAATCTGGGATCTTCAGAATACATCCGTAATGAGCGGTATTCTGAAGCTGATATTTGAATAGGTCTATCATCATACCTTCCTCCTTTGCCAGTAGGAAAGAGTAGAAGAAAAGCACGTGCTTCTATACTTTTTTCCCATATACTGATTGGCGATCCTTTTGTTTGACGCATTTGGTAAGTTTCCAGTACATCTTGTACGGTGTCATTACAGTGCAAAGGATGAATTGTATAATGGTCTAAAGTATTTGATATTGTAGCAGGATCTAGTAGCTCAAATTGACCAGCTTCTTGTGTTTCTTGAATTATTTCAGTTGTATCTTTCAAGTTTTCTTCAATATTAATTTCTTTGTAATATTCATTATTCTCTTTAAGATATTGGAAGGCTTGTCTAACTTGAAATAAATCTACCAGCTGTTGCCATATTTTTTTGTCTTTTGTAGGTACTCCATTTACTAATATAATTAAAGATTGCTGCATTGGACGTTGCACTCCTAGAGTATGCACATTTTCTTTTAGATTTAATGGTAAATAAACTACTTTTCCACAAATGCCTTTTACCAATTCAGAGGGAGGTAATTTTGCTGTTTTTGGTTGAAGGCGTATTATTGCTTGAAATGGGTGTACTGTTTGAATTATGATGCTCTCATATAAATTAAGTTGTTGTAGAGGTTTTGGTACTGGGTATAATTCCAAATTATTTGTGATAGAACGTGAAGGAGTTTGGTTGTTGTCAAGTTTTGTAGTGCAATAACTGCAAAGTATTAAGGGCTCAGTTATTTCATATTTGTTTTCTGCTACAAGGTAGATAGCTAATTCAAACCATTTAGAATCTTCATTGTCTTCTATTTTGTATGATAGGTCCACAGTTTTTGTGTTACTTTTATAAAAAATTCTACGGCAACATACACATACATGGTTTGGTACTTCAGCTGATGTACTTTTACATTTTTGTATTTCTTTTTTGTATGTGTTTAGCAAAAGTTTGCCATGTGTAGAATTGTTGCTTAATTGGTTTAAAGCTATTTCATTCTGTAAATGGCTTTCACTTCCAAAATATTTTTTCTGGATATAGTGAATTTCTTCAAGTAGGTCTTTTGCTGTACCATGTAGAAGGATGTTATTTAACTTTGCTAGTGCTAAAGCAGGACTTTTAGCATAGTACAGTTTATAGACTAGATTTCTTATAGTTGAATGATGTCTTGATATCCTTTTGATATCATGGAAAGTTGTTTTACAAGTAGGTCCTGTAATGCAGGCCAATGAATGTCCTTGTAGTCCTGTGTACTTGCACACTGGACAGGTATCTATATTTTGCAGTAATTTAATTTTGATTTTGTCTTTGCTTTTTACATATTTATTGAGGAATTGGCTTAAAGATTTGAAACATTGTTTGGGAATGTTACACATTGACGTGCATGGCCATTTGTACACTAGACGTTCTGATTCAGTTGAATGGAGGGGTAATTCTAAGTTTTCAGGGCATATTTTTGTAAGAACCACTTCTTGTTCCATTATGGTATTATTCACTTTTTCATAACCTCGACCACTGCTATGTATGGCAATTGTATTCGTTTGCTTTTGTTTGTACGCTTCTTCATTAAAATATGGTTCTGTGCTTGTAGTGTGATTCCATCACCTCCGCTGATACTTAAGAAGTTCTTTCTGTTGATATTTCGCTTATTGAGTAGTCTTTTTTGTAATTTAGTTATTAGTTTTGTTAGTTTTGTTAGTGGTTTCATTTTGTTTAACAGTAAAATAGATAAATTTCTTTTGAGAAGAACTGCACTGTCCATCAATGCTTCTAAGATTAATTTCCTATGATAGGTTTTAAGCTTTGAACCTGATTTCTCTCCTGTTTTTATAAGATTTTGAAGGACTTTGTGACGGTATATTTTGGCTAAAATACTTTTCTTGGTATGCTTACTTTGCACTATATTAAAATTTGAAGAAGTAGTTTTATCTGTACTGATAGCTGATTTTCTGTTAATTGTTTTTTGGTTTGTTTTACATTTTGATAGAGGAAGCAAAGTTGTTTCACTTGAAACTTCTTGTGTTTCACTAAATGATTGTATTAGCTGTTTTGTTTCAACTTTTTTTACAAATTCTGCTAGAGATGGATGCTTATGTTGGACACCTTTATTTTCATTTGCTCTACTTTTGCGTTGCTTTCTAAGGACTTGACTTTTGGTAGGCATTCTTTAGGGTCTGTTGAAAAAAATAAAGAAGATATTGGTTGGGGTGTTCTGGAATGTATGTGTGCTGTGTGCATGAGTGTTTGAGTAAGATGATAAAGATGTATGTAATGGTGTGTGATTGTGCATTGGGAACTAAAACTAGTAGGGATAGGTATTCTTGAATTTATGTGTTACTAAACTGGGGTTCAGATGACAAAAAAAAAGTAAGCTAGTGGTGTGGAAAAGTACAAATAGTAAATCTAATGTATACAATTAAAACAGTTGTTTGTTCTATAATATGAAAATTGTAGTGGTTCAGTTGGCTAATTTGTGTGTCCAAAAATAGAAATTTGTGGGCCATTCTGGCTGTAAATCGCTGTTTAAGACATGGAATTTTTTGGACAAAATGGTACAAAATCTCTATTTTTAGAAACCGAAATAGCTCGTATTAATGTTATAGTACATTTGATTAATAATACAAATATTATGGTGATATTTTACTTTTTTTTTAAATTAACAGGTAACTTCTTAGATTTTCTTTCTTCTTCGAATTCGGCTGCTTCTTTTCAGGAAACTGGTCTTCACTGCAATTGTAAAAGCTTCAAATTAGTAACTTTGTTTGTATATAGCACTGTTTTTAATTTAGATATTGATTTTTTTAATTGAAATCCTCAGTGCCTTCTGTAAAACCATTAAACTAATTTATTTACATAAGATACATTGCATCAGTTCAGTACATATGATATGTTCTTAATGAACACATTGTATTGAATGACTAACTGTAGCAAAAAAACATATCTTTACTATGTCTTGTGAAATTTGTAATATATTAGTGAATACCACTATTTCTGTAAGTAAACTGTTCTAGGTAATAGCGCCTCAATGTCATGTCTAATTTAAAGTAATTAAGTAAATAAATAAATAAAAACAAAAAATATGAAATTGTATAAGTATTTTTTATAAAGGTTTAAACATAGATTGTGTTTGCATGCAATTTTGTTTGAATATATGTAGTCTATATATTTCATTTAAAAAATGTTAGTTTAACATGATTTGAGTGTGTGTGTATAAAGAAAGTAAATAGTATAAAGGTTTATAAGTGATAGTTGATTTTAGGAAATTGAAAAAAGTACAGTAAATTCATTTTACAGATTTTACAAGGTAAAAGTCTGTTTGAAAATGTGTTCATCTACTATACAGAAAATATGCATACCTGAAGTTTGTGTTCATGCACATGGAGCTGCTAGTAGAGATCTTGAAGACTTGTACTGTATTTCTGGTAGATGCTGCTTGCCAATGATATGACACTTATACTCAGAGAGATTCAGAGTACATTTGCAGTGCTGATCTATGATGATGCAGTTAGATGTAGAGGTCTTGAATGTGATTGGTGCATGGTCATGTGATTTTTGAGGTACATCCAATGAGGGAATGGCAGAGAGAGTGTAGTGGAAATGTTAGAAGGGCTGTTCATGTTACGATATGTCCGCGGACATGGCGGTAGTTCGCGGACATCGGGAGTTACATCCGGGGATTTTTGGGTTCAGAAGTCATGCAAATGGGAATAAGCACTGAAAGGGATTGGTCAGGAAATTTTGGTGGGTGTGTTGTGCCAGGAGAGATTTTCTCCGATACTCTTTTTACAACATTCACTTATTAGGGTATATTTCTTGCAATGATTCTTGACACTTTTTTCGCAACATAATAAGAATCCCTTCTACAAATATTTCATGAGAAGTACATACACATGTGATGTCATCAGTGATGTCATCAATGACATTTGTGATGTCATCTTTGATGTCCTGGGTGTTAGTCTTAGCAGTGCACGGTGGTGGCGCGAGTTATGGTTGCTTAGCTTACCATAACTGGCGAATTTCAAGGGTTTTTCGGTTTTACTTGGAACCATAACGTCCCTTTAACAAAGTTTTTTCACTGAATTTTATAGGTTTTTAGTAGCGCAACTTAACCATAACGTCCCTTTAACAAAGTTTTTTCACTGAATATATATATATATATATATATATATGTTTTAAAAAAAGTATTACCCACACATTATTCATCATTACAAATATATCAAAAATTCACTTATGAAATTCTTAAGCGCAAGATAAAAACAACCCAATGAGAAAACAGGATAGGCAAACTGCAGACAATGAATGTTGAATTTTTCATCCAGAAAATGATATGACTACAACACCAGAACGTTCAGAAACTGAAACCTTTCAGAGTAAATACTAGAGAAACCCCAAAGTGTGCACGTTTCCGTCCTTGATGAGCTTACTGCTTGGACTTTCATCAGGAGGTAGTTAAAAGTTGTATCTATACATTTATTTACTTTACATTGTTCTGCATAAAGCCTGATGCCCTTCCTCTGCTTTTTCAACAGAAACCCTATGTTCCATAGAATCCCGGATTTAGCTTTCCATAACCTCATCACGTATGATGAGCAGTAGCAGCAAAGAGGCGAATGGACGCTTTGCCGATCAACTCCATGGGATTATTATGGGATACACAGGGATTAACATAGCTCATGTAGGGTACATGTTATAACATGTGAAGCCAAGAGATGACACTTGTTGGAACTCTCATGTTCACATGGGTCTCATTCCACATTGCAATGCAAATACATTTCTCACTATAGAATGGTCAGGGCACCCATGGGACACTTCTAACAGCTTGTTATGTGATAGCAATTGCATGTTTTGTGTTAGCCAATATCATGCTAACATTATGACTTAAATCAGGCAACATTAATGACTTAGATGGTGGCAATTTGAATATTCCTGTGTGCAACTATATTGATCGCATGGGGGGACTGCATGGCTCAAAGTGTGGGTCATAATTTCTGGTGTATGTCAAATTCATGGGTTATATTGGGTGATTTCTCTTGTCCACATTTAGCACAACGAAGAGATTTTTTTTAAAGTAGTTTTGTCAATTTCGGTTTTTAACTGAGGATAGTTTATGGTCAAAGATGTTTACTGCTGAATCAGTATCGTTAAATATTGCTACAGTAAAGTTCATACTGGCCTTGAAATCCATGATGATGCATTTAGGCTTGGATAATTGCATTTTTACCACCTTGATGAATTGATTTTTATTACTGAACTCATGATACATATGATGATTTTTAGGACACCGTGTTTCTCATTTTAATGTGCTAGCATTTAATCTTGTATTTTTAACTATTTTACTCTTGTTAATGGCAGTTGTAGAAATTGCATGATGTAATGCTTGTTTTTTCTTGACCCTTTTAATGGTGCAAAAATTTGAAAAATGTGTAATCAACAACTAAGACAAATAAAGACAAATAAATGAACAAAACATAGTAATATGGGGAGACATTTTAGGGAATTTCACGCCCATTTGAGATGAGTTTTCGCGACCGTTAGTGAACAATGTAATACTACGTGTGCAAGTAACTTTATCACCTATTTGTGGCCAAGGTCGTAGATGGCTTCTGTAACAACCACTGGCATCACGCGGGGGCAATTAATGGCTCTTATATGGTTAAGAGATTATTTTCATCCTGGGGAAAATAAACTGCCTTATGCAGTGTCAATTTCAATGATCAGAGAAAAATGAGGGAATCCAATGCCCAATGCTAGCAATGTTAATGGACGTTGTGGGGGTGCGGGGGCTTCTATGACCCCTGCAGTTGTCATTTCATTACTGGTGTGAGGTCTGTATAATGACTCCAGTACTATGAAACGTCATGGCATAGATTGCTCATATGATGCAATGTGGGGGCTCACATGGAAGAAATGCTGTATCTTACTGTGGGCAATTTAGTACCTCAGATGGAATCTTGCATGCCTCGTGTGAGGATTCTTGCTGACGTGGGCCAATTCATTTCCTAATTCTGGATTCATGTATGACTACAGTGCCTCTACTTCGCTCTGCCATGCTCTTGATAACAAGCCCACTTTAGGCATTTTTTCAGGGGAAATGACTTTGAAACCATTTTATTTATCGAACTCGACTTCTGTTTTGTCCTCTACATCACCGACCTTTCTTGTGGATTTTCCTAATTGTCTAACCACGAGTCATTCTGGATGGTGGAGTAACTTCAACTTGAAAATGTGGAGTGTGGTAGTTTGCAGGAACATTATGCTCTCTCTGTCTTAGCCAAACCAACCCATGCAATACAGATGTTGCTGTGATTCCAGTGGTGGAGCGACAACCTGCTGCATTCCTCACTGCAATGTGCACGGTAGGGGCAATTAGGGACACGTATACCTCGACTGCAGGACGCCCTCCGGGATCCTGAACTTTCACCAATTTTACAATTTGGGGCCAGATTCATGGAATTGTTGCAGGGTTCAAAGTGACTTTGCACTGCTGAAAAGTGACTTTGCACTGCTGACACAAACCCTGATTCATGGAACTGTGCACAGTGTATTTTTCTAGTGCAAAGTCTTATGTGTGTTCTTTGGGCACAGCAAGCATCAACTTGTGTTGCAGAATATTCCTGTTTATTGGTGGTAACCTGGTATCAATCGGAGAGTTTCATGTGGTGCCATTTGTAGCAGAGTGTGAATTCAATGCTTTGCTTCACAATTTGTCTGAGATTTTTGCTGCAAAATGCATGATTTCACCCGATTATTTTAAAACATTTCTAAGGGACAGAATAGCCCAAATCCTTACTGGAGGAGCTCAGGTACGCTTGCTCTGGCCAACTAAGAGAACACATGTATGCCCATCCACTTCTCTCGGTGCCACTACTCTGGGCTGTAGTTACACTGTCGGAGCAAGGAATGGAAGCCTAGAAAATGGCTGGTTAGCTCGTGCTCTCTTCTTCGGCCTCGCATCAGTAGGACTTGATTCCCCACGCCCCCTTTCCAAAGATCGCTCTGCACTCCTTCCATACAGAATACTCCCATCCTTGCAACACAGCCTCTCGGGTAAATGTTGCAACATAACCTATTTAACATGCAACCTCTAAGGAAGTATGACGAAGGCTGGTCCTTTCAGGAGGATGGAAACGGCTCCCCTTTCCTTGTCATGTAATGTGCTTATACACGTGTGTGTGTCAAGGTACAACAAGGCAACAGGGTGGGGGAGGGTGGAACGATCCTACTACGCCTTGTACATTTGGATAGTGCAAAGGCAGGTATTTATAGCGCGCTCGGTTTATGCTTGCTTCCAAGCCCGCGCGTTGCCAGTGAGCTATCCTCCCTTCACCTTGATTGAAGAAGATTCTCCTAACCATTACCAAATACACTACCAAAAGAAAAACTCTATGCAGTTGTCCACATATGCAGAGAACATCACATTTTTACACCGTTTTTCCTGCTTCTAAGATCTGTAATCATACGTGCTATTTTTACTGAGGGTAATAGGGCTCAATTCATTGACTTTGAAAGCATGCAAGGCTGGGTCGGCCCTGGCGGGATTCAAACGTCCACATTGCATGCTGGTCCTGTGGCAGCGATGACCCCTTTTCTTGTTGAGCCACCTTTCCAGCTCACTTGTAATGGGGAGATCCTATTGAAGGGGGTACCCAGACTTACATAGGTCCACAGCAGAGTTGGCGTGCCTTGGTCAGGGTGCCACCAGGAGCAGAGATGGGCAGCAGGGGGAGAATGGTTGTATCTGAAATATCCCACATTACGGGAGAGTTACCCTTAAGGGGCACGCTACCTGTGAGGGTATACATTCTTGCGAAGGCTCTTGTCCACAGTTAGAAATCATACAGTGACAACTGTTCGTGGAATCCCATTCTGCCCTGGGAGAATTTGAGGCGCAGCGTCTTGCAGGGAGAAGATGCTCTTCTCAATCGCATCCCAAAGCAATGTTCTTTAAATCTGGACCACGACACCTATCTTTTTAGGACATCCGAAGCAGGGCATTGGTAAGCTCCGTATAGTTCCAAACGCCACGGAGAGATTACTTTTAAAAGGACCCGGCATGAACTCCATATCTGCAGCACTGCGTCAGCTATACTGACTCCCAGATTAACAAAAGATGGAATTCCAGACCCTGCGCCTAAAGTCCAGGATCTACTGCAATGCTAGTCTACTATTTACCCCAAGCGATTTACTAAAAGCGGCCCAACTCGCAATTTGCGATTCAGAAGCCACTTCCTGCGTATCATAGGTTTAAGAGAAAGGACAGCATGTGGTTTTCTACCCATTCCTGCAAATTGTGGGATTGTCCGTGTTGCCATTAAAGGAGGCACAGACAGCCCCCTTTGCCTCCAGTCACCAGCTAACGTCATATATGTCTCCAGCTATGTAATCAGTCGATTTCTAGTCTGTTGGTGTGTACCTTAGCACTATGGTGCCCTCGGGTGGGGCATACATGTGCACTTTAGAAGCATCTATAACATAGCATTAGACTTGGCCTCCCCTCCCATGCATCGTGGAACCTGACTGGTGGGTGTAGGATGGGCGGCAGTCCTGGTCTAACCCAATTAACTGTTTCGCTTGCAGTAAACTTCTGGCCAATAAGGGACAGTTTTTAGGCTGAAATGTACCGATGTTCATTTTAAAGACCAAGTGCAAAGGCACGACTTTCCTAAATCCATTAGCATTACCGAGGAACGGGCAGTAAATGCTATGTAGGAGGCCAATTACTATCAGCTGATTTCAGTAGAAACAATTTCAAAGGAAATAAATACTTCAGAAGGAAGTAAACAGTAGGGCAAAGATGTGCACAGATATGCAAACTCTATTTTTGCCTGATACGTGCATGTCTTTGGGGTTACCGGTTGTACTCTTGTTCAGAGGAGAATTGCCAAGCATTTTGGTGCTGGAGAGCTCCTTTAGGGTGGGACCAGACTGATATGCAAATAGATTTGTGAAAGGTGCAGTGAGCTAAAACCTGGTTCTAGACCCCCCCCTGAGTGGAAGAAATTCCATAGAACAGGTTCTTTAAGCCATGTTAGTTCTCAGTAGAGGGGCTTCCAGAACCTTTGTTTAATTTGTAAAACTAGAGGTTTCACCATAAGTAACGCTGGGTAAACCAGACATGGACCCTTAGCTTACTGTGCCTTAGATAGTCTCAGCTTCACCTCACTGATGAGGCCTGACCAGGCGGAAACACGTGTCTGGGGTTGTGGTTGGTGATCTTGTTCAGAGGAGAATTGCCTAGCATTTTATTGTTGGACTGCCCATGTAGGTGGGACAAAAATTGATATGCAAAAGGTTCGGTGAGCTAACACGTGGTTGTAGACCTTCCTGGGTGGAAGGCATTCCATAGAACAGGTTATTTGACCCATGATCATTCTAAGTAGAGGAGCACCCTCACTTTTCCTAAAACTGCACGATAAGAACCACCACTTGGTACCATCAATCAGTGAGTTAAGGGATGGGCACTGTTTTTGTTCTGTCGCTTTGCTACTAGGTAATGTGTTGGTCTCTTGTTTTTCTTTGCAAATCCAGAACTTGTTTTTTTTTATTATCTATTTATATTCTAGGTGCTTAAAGTGCACATACTAGAAGCACAATCATCACAATGCACTTTGGCTGCATATCTCATTTTTCTGGTTTCTTATTTGAGACTTGAGTGTCACGCCATAGGGTTTGTCTCACCATTCTCGCTTGTCACACAACATGCTCCTATGTTGCCTAATGCTTTCTTAGAGCACATTTGTTCCAAATTCATTTTGTTTGTTTATTATTTATAATGCGCGATCATACCCTCGGTTAACAGAGCGCAGCAGTTACATGAATATGCAAAACTTGGTTACAACAGCAAAAAAAATATATACATACAGACAGGTGAACCACGCATTATATACACACATACAGGTAATGGTATAATACTATGTGTTCAACCATAGGATAACGTTAGTCTGGAAGTGGTGGTAAGGGAGGTCCATTCTCAAAGTGGGAGGAAGGGAGTTCCACAGTTTAGTGGCTTTCACTGGGAAGCTGTTGCACCCTATTGTGGAATGGTTGAAGTTGGGAATGGATAGGCAGTCTTTGTATGCTGTTCTAGTGGGTCTCAAGGAGGTTTCTCTATGGAATCTATCGATCAAGTAGGTGGGGGCAGCGTTAAGTGATTTGTGGTTAAGTGACAAGGTTTTTAGCATGATTTTGTCGTTGATAGGGAGCCAATTAAACTTTTGGCTATGAGCAGTGATGTGGTCTCTTCTAGAGATGCCTAGTGCCGCTCTGAGGGCGTTATTTTGTAGGGTTTGTATTTTACTGTAATCACTTTGGTAGACCCTAGGTAGAGGGCATTGCAGTAGTCCAATCGAGACAGAATAAGGGCTCTAGCAAGGGTCGTGCAACTGGTATCAGATAGAAATGGCTTGGCTGCACGGATCAGTTTGCATGTATAAGCGGTAGAGGATGCTAGGGAGTTCACCTGTTTCTTAAAAGAGAGGTTTGAGTCAAGGTAAACACCCGATGTTTTGACCTCTTGACCTTCTTTGATACTGTTACCATCGATTATAAATGAAGAATAGACATGGCCTAGTTTCTTTAAGCTAGTAGGGGTGCCCAGGATAATGAGTTCTGTCTTGTCATCATTCAGGCATAGTCCGTGTGTGGCCATCCACGCCTGGATGATGATGTACACTCTATTCACCAAGGCCCAATCCTTTTAATAATCCCCAGAAAGTGGAAGGAGGATCTGAGTATCATCTGCATAATTAGTGTAGGTGATACCAAGATGATCCAGATCATCAAAAAGGGGATTGGTAAAGATATTATACAGTGTGGGCGAGACACAAGAGCCCTGTGGGATGCCGCAGGAGATAGGTATGGGGTCTGCCACTGCTAAAGGCAAGAAGACCCTCATGGTTCTGCCATTAAGGAAGGATCTAATCCAGGTGATGGCATCGTTGGAGAATTGAGCAGCTGTGCCAAGGTGGGTACATAGGATAGTATGATCAACGAGGTCAAAAGCAGCCGAGAGGTCTAAGAGGAGGAGTAGAGTGGCTTTACCGTTGTCTCTAAGTTCATCGACTTGTGTTTTAAGGTCAATGAGGGCCGTCTCGGTCCCATGTTGGGGACGGAAGCCTGATTGCCTAGCTCCTAAGAGGTGGTGTGCTTCCAGGTGCTTCTGTATTTTTACATACGCAACCTTGTCCAAGATTTTTAAAAGAAAGGGTACAGTCGTAATCGGTCTATAGTTTGTTGGCGTGGATGGGTTAAGGGTAGGTTTTTTTAAGAGTGGGAGTACCCAGGATTGTTTGAGATTGGTGGGGATGGTACCAGAGGAGAAGGATGCATTGATTAGCTTTGTGATGAAGGGGGAGAGGTCTCGGGCAGCATCCTTGATGAGCTGTGCGGGGCATAGATCGCCCTGACAGTTGGATGGTTTCAGTGAAAGGATGATTCGTTCTACTTCGAGTATGGAAACTTTGGAGAAGTTGAAGCAGGTAGATTCAGTATCTATAGTACTCTCAATTGGCTTGGGTGGTGGGGTCGTTTAGTGAGGCTCTTTTGCAGGAGATTATGTTATGTAAAGTAGAGATCTTGTTGGCTAATGAGTTTTGGATCTCAGAACACCAAGTTTTATCTTTAGTGCACGTGCCAAGCGGTGCTATAGGAATATCTATTTCTTTGAGGATAGAAAATAATTCCTTCGTACTTGATTTAGCTTGGGATATGCGCACGTCGAAAGAGATTAGTTTTGCTAGGCATTTTTCTTTTTTGTAGAGGGCTGAGAGTTTGGTGAATTTAAGTTTATTGGCTGCTGATGGTGATTTTTTCCAAGTAGCCTCGCAGTTTCTTTTTTGCTGTCTTAGGTTTTTGAGGAATGGTGTAAACCATTTGTTCAGGTGCGTTTTAGGCTTGCTTGGTCTGAGTTTGAGGGGGGCAATTAGGTCCAGTGAGGAGGACATGATTTTGTTGTATTCTTCAACCAAGGTTTCAGGATCCAATTTGTCAGGGAGTGTGTTGAGTGTGGGGAGTAAGGTCGGGCTAAGTCTCTCCACGGTAATACTCTTTTTGTTTGTAGTTAGCGTGGGTGGGGCTCTGATGGCTAGTGGGAATGGGGGTCTAGTGGTAGAGAGCATGAAGGACACAAGGTAGTGATCTGTCCAGGGTAAGGGAGAAATACTGAGGATGTTGGCTTGAAAATTGTAGTACGCCACCCAGTCTAGTATTCTGCCTTTGTCGTGTGTGGGTGCATTGCTTCTTTGAATAAATCCTATTTCTGAAATGGTATTGGAGGTAGTGCTGGCAAGCAGATCAGTTGGGTCATTGAAACCGATGTTGAAGTCTCCCAGAATGAGTACTTGAGTTTAATTTTTAAGGTTACTGGACAAAATAGTATTAATGTCCTCATCAAATGTTCTTGTTGGGCCTGTTGGGCCTGTTGGGCCAGGGTATGTTGTATCTCGCAAAAAACTCGCCTTGCAGTCAAATGGTAGTTCTGGGTTTGTTATACCTTGACTGCTGTCGAGCTGACGACCCCTCGTGCCTGATTGAGACATTTTGCTCTCTGGTGCAAGTGGTAGAAATAGAAAATAGCATTGAGCCCGGCACCGACAAGTGTATCGATGGCATGGTAGAGGTGTAGCCAGAGAGCATTCAGGCATCTGCCAAAGCCTCTGGAAGAACCACGGCTGTCAACCTTTATCTGAGTTGGTTGACAAATGGGGAAGCAAATGCAAACATAAATTGGCATAAAGAATCCGACAACAGCAAATGCAGAGCTGTGCTAACAACACAAAGTCTATTAGCTCCTGAGTTTTTTACCCAGGAAACATTAGCCCATGGAACAGCCTAATGGTTTAGGTCTACTTGATCGAAAATATTTCACCTTTTTACAATTTGACCTCATTTTTTGCTGGGTCTTTTTTTGGTCAAAAATGCGGGGGGAGACCAACGCTGTATGTGCCCTGTATTTCTATGTTTCCAGTAGTACGCTATTATGGGACATACTCCCACACTACTGTATGGGGTATGCACTCAATGCTGTAAGTGTTTCATATGTCTAATGTCTACAGTAGTAGGGTAGCACAGGAAAGACTTCTAAACTTCTGCAGGGGGCTAGACGCAATGCTGCATGTGCTCTGTATTTCTATACCTCCAATATTATGGTAGTATGGGAAAGTCTCCTTCACTAAGGCAGGGGGCTAGACACAATACTGTATGTGGGAAAGACTCCTTCACTAAGGCAGGGGTCTGGATGTAATTCTGCATGTGCTCTTTATTTCTATATCTACAATAGTATGGTAGTATGGCTAAGTCTTCTACACTAATGCAGAGGTCTGGATGCAAAGATGCGTGTGCTCTGTATTTCTATATCTACAATAGTATGGTAGTATGGGTAAGTCTTCTACACTAATGCAGAGGTCTGGATGGAAAGATGAATGTGCCCTGTATTTCTTTATCTACAATAGTATGGTAGTATGGCTAAGTCTTCTACACTAATGCAGAGGTCTGGATGAAAAGATACATGTGCTCTGTATTTCTGTATCTCCAGTAGTATGTTAGTATAGGAAAGTTTCCTTCACTAAGGCAGGGGGCTATACACAATGCTCTATGTGAGAAAGTCTCCTTGACTAAGACAGGGGCCTGGATGCAATTCTGCATGTGCTCTGTATTTCTATATCTACAATAGTATGGTAGTATGGCTAAGTCTTCTACACTAATGCAGAGGTCTGGATGAAAAGATACATGTGCTCTGTATTTCTGTATCTCCAGTAGTATGTTAGTATGGGAAAGTCTCCTTCGCTAAGGCAGGGGTCTGGATGCAATTCTGCATGTGCTCTGTATTTCTATATCTACAATAGTGTGGTACTATGGGTAAGCCGTCTACACTAATGCAGAGGTCTGGACCCAACGTGTATGTGCTCTGTATTTCCAATCCACCTGTATTTATATGATTATCTAACATTATTTAAAAGATGCACCATTTACTTAATGGCAAATCTCTTTTTACATTGAAACCAAATGCAGTAGGTCCATACCAATATCTCAATTGCATATGAATTTTGTGTGTATTTGTGATAATCTACCCGTAATAGGGCCTAGTGTTGTTTGCCCATCAAAGTCAGGAGAACTAAGACTAAACGTGGGGTAGAAATGGGCGTAATGGCCTCCTGGCTCTTGCTTGGGTTGTCGTAAAGTTGAATGAATCATGCCCTGTCAATCACGTACACAGCTGTGATGAATAACTGGATTGGGAGTGTCGCCAAATAGTCATACAAACATTTTCTTGTTGATGTTTTTATAGCATATGCAAGCAAACCACGCACTAACAGTGACACTTTGTTGCATGACATGATTTTTCTGACATAACGCTAGGAATGCTGGCAATGTCAGCAAAGTCTAAAGATGGACATTATTCCTGACCATGTTCCCTTCTCTCTTTAGATTGGATCCCTGGAGAATCACTACCTGTTCAGGCATAGAAGTCACCCTAGAAGATCAAAAAGAAGTGCAATTCATGTGACCAAGCGGTTATCCGATGATGATCGGGTAGGTAATTCATGTGACCAAGTGGTTATCCGATGATGATCGGGTAGGTCATTCATGTGACCAAGCGGTTATCTGATGATGATCGGGTAGGTAATTCATGTGACCAAGTGGTTATCTGATGATGATCGATCGGGTAAGCAATTCATGTGAACATGCAGTTATAAGATGATGATCGATAAGCAATTCATGTGACCAAGCAGTTATCCAATGATGATCGGATAGGCAATTCATGTGACCACGTGTTTATCCGATGATGATTGGGAAGGCAATTCATGTGGCTAAGTGGTTATCCAATGATAATAGGGTAGGTAATTCATGTGAACAAGCATTCATCTGATGATGATCGGGTGGTTAACTCATATGACCAAGTGGTTATCAGATGATGATTGGGTAGGTGCTGCTCCTAGATCCTTCAAATTCCTGAACCTGCCAATTAGATATATTGGGTTTCCTATCAAGCCCTAATGGCGTTACCAGAACAATGCTAATCATTAGAAAACTCATTTAATGGTTTTATCATTTGAAACAAAAAGAAAAGAATACCTTGTGCACACCCCTGAACCATGACTCAACAGTTCAAACTATCAACATTGGTCAACAATAATTGTATTTTTATCATTTCCTTTGCCCTTGTTTTTAGCACAGCATAGCATATCGATGTTACAGAGGGCATTTTTTTAAAATGACATGTGAACACATGCTTAGTTTACATTAATGCCAAGCCATGGTTTATTGTTGAACATACCTCATAAAGAAAAGAGAGGTATGAAGGGATTGATACCTCAAGTACTACATGATATGATAAGTCATTTATAACGCGCCTGTACACAAGTGTTTCGAGGTGGGAGGGAATAGAGAGCAGCTCATCCTATAGATCCAAAAGACACAAGATCCTAGAAACACTTGAGCAGATAGGAGAAAAGAAATCCTGGCGAGAAGGAGCTACAACGCAGGAGGGTCTCGAAGTAAGCAGAAGAATATGGAGACAAAATGCTTGCCTGAATAAGTAGGGTTGAGATCAAAATGCCACCACGCAACCACAAGAGTAGAGGAAGAGATGAATACAATGGCCGTCTTCAACTAATATCCACAGTTCACACATACACCATGCCACTAAGAAGACGTAGGAACAATACCACATGGCACAATTGTTGTGTTTTAGGTCTTCTTCAATGGACATTTCAAGTTTGCCTAATACACTCAAATGACATAAGTCAGTACTAAAAGACGTCAGCCCCTTTGCTATGGAATGCATTTTTCTGCAGTAATAGGTGCGAATAGCAGTAACTACAATGAAAGAATGTATATCATTTTCTTATCACTGGGAAGTTAGTGCCAAGGTTTCCACCAACTCGTTCTCTTCAGTGGAACGGTTAATGAGATACTATGATGCATATTTTATTTTAGAGATTGGAGTAATTACCACTGTGACCTTAGAGAATAACAACAGGCATGTATAGGTCAACACAACCCAAAACAAGTTCTCCATTTTGCCTTTGCTAGGCTAAAAAAAAAAAAAAAAAAAAACATTAATCATCTCTGGTTCAACAATGTGTTTTCTGTGGGTAAGTTTAACATTGATTCATTGAACCAACAGAACTCGCGGCACAATCTGAAAAGAAAACAGAGTTGGATACATTAATTGTAAAATATCACCCACAAAGGTAAATATGAGGACTCATTTCTGGGGGGAATTAAGAAATGCGCACAAGTAGCTCGTTGCTGTTCTCAAATGTTCAACTTGTAATTACTCTCGAGTTTAAAAGACTATGTGGAATAAATAAAAAGTCCAATGGAATGCGTTGTTCATAACCTTTTCCTTTCAAAGGCAGAAAGTTGTGTAATATTCTTTATCATCTATTACAGGATAGGATTGAGGACAGGTTTGTTTCTGACAAGCAATGTCCCCTAACTGCATCCCTGTTGGGCAAGGACAGAGCCCTCCCTATGGTCCACTTCTGAGCTGCCAATACATACATAAATATGGGTTCTTACTAATCTGGACAATTACTACAATTATTAGGAACGTTGTGTAAATGCATGCATTACAACAGACATATTGATAAGTGTTCTGACAACCAACAAAGACATGGGAAATGTTCACTTATAACAACTTATTTAACATGGGTGATTCTAAAACAGGTGTGTCTCAAAGTGAGACATAGTGGAGGCCTTTTCTTGCAATGCAATAGCATAATAGTAAACTACAACCCTGTCAAATGAAATCCTGAACAATGAAGACTTAGGCATTTACATTAGAAAACACCGGGTTGGATCATTATATGGGGCTATAAAAGGATACATTATTGTGGGCTATGGTTGAAATGTAGAAAATCCTTAAAGAATGGGACTGGTCAGTGCCTGAAAACTATATCTAATTGGTTCCTTTTCTTTCAATGTAAATAAAAAGAAAAATGAAATTGAAATACTCCTTCTTAGGGAGATTGGCAATGGTGACACAAACCCAAGCTGCCCAAATTGGTTTGGCCAGAAATGTCAGTGAGTATGGACCTTCTCATCACTCACAGGCCACAGCTAACGGGAACAAGGGTAACACCATTCCCCAATCAGGTAGAAATCATTCCCATTTGCCTCGGAAATCCAAGAAAGGTTAACATACATCATTAAATCAGAGACCTTACCCACATCTAGCCATCTAAAACGTGATATATAAAACATATGCACATGATACAGCTCACTGCTTTCCTGGGCAAACTATTGGAATAGCAGGTCATGTCCCAGCTTCATCTACATAGTGACTCTGTTGATTGCCTCCAGGACAACCAGTCTGGCTTCAGAGATGCCAGAAGCACGGAAACTGCTCTCCTGGACACCCATGTGGAGTTGCTCTCCAATCTTGACTCTAATCTCCCTTCTGTCCTCATTCTCCTCAATCTATCCTCTGCTTTTGACAAGGTCAACCATGCCATCCAGCTCAATCTCCTCCGCAAGAACGTTGGTTACAGGTCAGGCCCTTGCCTGGTTGACCTCCTTTTTCATTGACCGACCCTCTCAGGTCCAACTGGGTTCTTTCCTCTCTTCTGTCTCTCTCTTTACGTGTGGTGATCCCCAGGGGTCTAACCTCTCTCCCTGGCTCTTCAACCACTACCTGGCACCTCTTGCCCATCGCATCGCTACTTTCTGCTCCAATTTTCAATGTAATGCGGATGACACTCAGCTCTCTTTCAGGCTCCCCTCAGCCACCTCTGCTTCTTCTCTCATACCAGACTCTCTGGCTGCAATTCGGGAATGGTGTGCCGCCAATTATCTCTGCCTAAATGCCAGTTAGACTGAGAACCTCCTCATTGGAACACCCACTTACCCGTTTCCTCTCTGTCTCTAGCAGCCCACTCTGGGCTCTCTTCCTGCTCCTTCCTGTGAGGTTAAGAACTTTGGTGTCAGAGCTGCCAGAAGCATGGAAACTGCTCCTGTGAACACCTGTGAAGACCTGCTCTCTAATCTTGATTCTAACCTTCCTTCTGTCCTCATTCTCTTTGATCTTTCTTCTGCCTTTGGTATGGTCAACCATATCATAGTACTCAAACGCCTCCATGATAGCCTGGGTCCCACTGATCAGGCTATGGCCTGGCTTACCTCCTTTCTCGCTGACCGACCCTCTCAGGTCCAACTGGGGTCTTTCCTTTCTTGTATCTCTCTCCCTACTTGTGGTGTTCCCCATGGGTCTAACCTTTCTCCCTGGATTTTCAACCATTACCTGGCACCACTTGCCTACTGCATTGCTGCCTTTTGCTCCAACTTTCAGTGTTTTGCAGATGACACTCAGCTCTTTTTCACACTCCACTCAGCCGCCTCTTCTCTTTGTCTGTCCACAATTCAGGAATGGTGTGCTGCCAATGATCTCTGCCTTAATGCCAGTAAGACTGAGATCCTCCTCAATGGAACACCAGCTCCCTCCTTTCCTCTCTCTCTGGCCGTCCACTCTGGACCCTCTTCCTACCCTACCTATGAGGCTAAGAACCTTGGGGTCATCTTCAACTCATCCCTCTCCTTCTCTGATCACATCTCTGACATTTCTAAGAAGTCAAACTATAAGCTTCACCTCCTCAAAGGTATTGTTACTTTCATCACTTTTCCCAAGAAGATCACTGTCTCCAGAGATCTGGTCCTCTCTAGGCTGGACTATTGCAACTGCCTTGCAACAGCCTATTTCTAAATCGTCCTGCCTCTACTCTTCAACCTTTACAACTTATCCAGAACAGGACTGCTAGACTTGTCTTTGGCCTCAAGCCCAGGGATCGTATCTCCAGAGCTCTGAAATCTCTTCATTGGCTGCGCGTGGCTGCAAGAATCAAGTTCAAGACCCTCTGCATCATCCACAAGGATTTCTGGGGTCTAGGACGGTTCTACCACCAACTTTCTCTTCCAAAACATCTTCCCCGTACTTGCACGATCTGAATGACACAAGGCCTAATAAGATTGTTATTTTGTCCTCCCTTTGTTTCCCCCCTCCTTGTCTTGTTGCGCCTAGAAACACTTGTGTACAGGCGCGATACAAATGCCACATCATATCATATCATTCAGGTGTCCTGCATTGCCTTGCATATTGATAACGAGAGGAGAAAATGAACACCTCAGACTAGCAGCTATTTACTGCGCTCAGCTTGGCCAACAACGCTGTGGCTTTTCCTGGTTCAAGTCTTCAATATCGATGTGACAACCAAAGAAGGATGGCCCTTCATGCAGAAGTCAGCACTAATTTCATTCCGATAATTAAGTGTTCCGCTCCTGAACTATGGGGTCGTTTTTACCCCTCGCCCCCTTTATTGCCACAGGGAGGCTGCAATTTTCTTTATGATCGTGCAATTTCTCGGTTATCTTCGTTGCTTAAATTCGCGCCCACCCTTTCTTCAGCACTCTGAGCATACCATAAGGCAGTACGAAGAGCTTAAATAAACATCAATAAAAAATATCGCAATACAATGGGCCTCATTCCGAGTATGGCGTTAAGGGATAGCGGCCACCGCTAACGAGAGCGGTGGCGGTAATCCCTTACCGCCATACTCCGAGTTCCCTTAGCGCCATGGTGCTTTTAACACCTGCTTTTAGCAGGCGTTAAATACCATGGCGCTAAGGGACCTTGATGTTAATTACGCCACCGTAATTTACGGTGGCGTAATTGACGCCTTCCCCACTCCCATTATGCCCTATGGGGCGAGAATGGGAATGGGGAAGGGTAAATGGGGATTGGGGAATTACCGCCCCGCCAACCTTGGAATGGGGCGGTAATTCCGCCAACCACCAAGGCGCTGCCGGTCCGGGTACGGCGTCAACCAAGGCGTTAATAGCGCCATTGGTTAGCGCCGTACTCGGAATGAGGCCCAATGTCTCAAAAAATTAGTGTCTATGTTTGTGAAGAATAAAATAACCTTCTTAAATGTTACCTTTCATCTTATCTACATATTTGATGTTGTTAGTTGAATATGTCCTGTCCAAGAAGCCTGATTTTGTACGTTTCTGTATGGGAATGAGTCACGAAAGAGAAATCCTGAAAATCGCTCTGCGTGAAAGAATGCATGAACATAGAGAACGGACTAAATCAGACTCTCCAATATTGCAGAGAGTTCTTCTTTATGGTGCTAATTCCAGACGTTGTCGTTATTAATGCAGTACTTTATAAACCATCGGCACCAGAATCACTACTGGTGAACAACATTACTAAAATCACATACAAAAGTGACTAAACAGTTTTGAGTGCAAAAATAGAACCAGACAGAACTCCCAGGCCTTGCTAATTCCGTTGTTTTTACTATGGCATCCTCATTACCTAACCAGGTAGCAACATCTGGCCAGGTTTTTCTGGAATGACCAACACATTGCAAATAATTTGGTTTAATTTGGTTGTTCCATGCACAGCTGATTCACCCCACCACTTAACAATTATTAATGGCCGAAACGAATATGAATTCCAGTTTGTGCATTGCTGAAAGCGCGCTGGCTACTCTTATTAAATTCCCTGGTGGTGCCCAAAGGTTACGAGTGGTCAAGGACTAACTAAGCAGTGGTTGTGGTTTAATGTGTATTCTGTAGCATCTACTTCAGCTTCGCGGGCTCTTAGGAGAAGCTGATTGGCTCCATACACTCTGCTAATAGACTTAGGTTTCCATTTAAAAGCGGCTGATTGCCTCCATACAGCTGTGCTACTTCAGCTGCGCCGGCTTTCAAAGCGAGCTGAGTGGACCCACAACCATTATACAATATTGACAGTCATTGCAGGTGATGGCAGAGTTTTTGAGGAGTAAAAATAAATTATGCAATCAGAAATCATGAAAATACAAAGAATGAGCTCCCTTTTTGTCAAATTGAAATGCGTGTTGAAAATGGCCCGTGCAATGACAGCGACGATTGCCAATATATAATTTGAATTACTGCTAAATTAGTATGGTGTGGCCCAGTTTATTTTTTCACATTAGTACCTCCAGTGCGGCATAGAGCCAACCCCATTGGCTGAGCGACAAGTCACTGCGCTGCTGCGCGGCCCCTGACGTTTGTCCTCCGTATGCTGCCTTAGACCACATCAACTCGCAATGTACCCTCTACCACCTCTGCCCATCATTTTCCCTTGTCTGTCCTCTCCTGAACCATGACGCACCGCTCTCCTTCATGACGCATCATTCTCCTTGGTTCTCACAGTGACTTGGCTGCTCCTCCACTTTGGTCGCATTTCCTCCTCCTCCTGCATTCTCACATTCTAGCAGGGGCGCAACACCATTGAGCTGATCGGGCTCTAGCTCCCCACCCCCTGCCCCCCCACACGAAATTTTGGGCTATGTTGACGTAACCTGGCTGACCTACAGAGAAATGGCCGACAGAACAGGGCACAGGCATTAAACAGTGCCTGGGCTTCACTGTTAACAAAGGCCCTGCAATTACAGCATTTCATTGGTGGCTCCTGCATTCACATGCATACATGTTTAGGCAATTGAAATCGTGATGTGTGATTGGTACTTGCATGCCAGGTGAATGACTGGGGGTGGGAAGCAGGAGAAAGCGCACTTTTACAGCTGCTCTTCAGTGTGTGGTTCCGGATGTGAAGGAGAGAATTAACTGCAGGACACTACTCTCATTAGAATGCATAAAGAAGTTATATATTCCAGCACAAGTAAGTTTGCCCCTCCCCACAGTCTCTGTAGTTAGTGCCTCTCCCAACATTTGAAGGGTTTGCCCCCCTCCCCCTGAAATTTTAGCCCAGGTGGCTGGAGAGAGCTCATGTGCGCACTTACTTTTTGTTAAGCAGAGAGGCGAGGGAAGACCTTCCTGCAACTTGCAGCGTTAAAGTTTTACAGTGTTCGCGCAGAAAAATGTATTTGCACAAATGCAGCTAAACTTTAAAGCTTCTAGTTTCAGGAAAGGCTTCCCTCACCTCTCTCCCCGACAAAAATCAAATGCACACATCAGCCAGCCACCACCTCACGGATGCGAGCCAACATATAACATATGTGCTCTTTCACAAACGAGAGGATGGGGCTGATGTGCGCACTTGCTTTTTGTTAAGCAGAGAGGTGAGGGAAGCATTGTTGCATGTAAGATAGCTCAGCGGGTTGAGCGCTCGCTGCTGTGATCTGAGCATGATTTGCAGGTCACAGGTTTGAGTCCCGACTAGGCCAACTCAGCCTTTCATCCTTCTGAGGTCGATAAATGAGTACCAATTTCGGTTGGGTGATATTGTATCTAAATATGTGCTTTGTAAAGGGCTTTGGATTAAGGCACTATATAAATAACACATCATTATCATTTTGTGTGCAAGGAGTGCATATTTGTATTACATAATGTGTGTGTGTGAAAGGGTGCACGTGTGAATGAGCGGCTGCATGATGAATGGGGGCGTGAGTAAGCAGAGGGGGCAGCTCCTCTAAGTTTGTCCCACCCAGTTTCTGAAGTGGCCCCTCCCCGAAATGTAGTTTTAGTTGCACCCCTGCATTCTAGTATGAATTTCTCCAAGCACTCTGCTCCTCCTCTCTTGCCAGCTGTTCGCGTATCTTGCCAAATCAATACCCCAGACCGTCTGATGCACACCGTTTATTCTGGAGCAGACATAGCAACTAGCTGTACCTAACTTATCATATGCCAAACTAGCTTTCACTCTCTCTCTTTCTCTCTCTCCAAGCTCTTTCTTTCTCTGTCTCTTTACTCTCCCTCGATCTTTCACGCTCTTCATCTCTCTGTGTTCTCTTTTTCTTAACACCTCTCTTTCTTTCTCTCTATGTCTCTCTCTTTATATAATCCTATGTCTCTGTTCCTGTAGCTGCCTCTGTGTGTGAGAGTCACTTTGTCAAGTGCACATTTGCTACAGCCACCACAGCTATTGCTGACAGCTGTGGAACCAGAAAAAAAGCACAGATATATTGAAGGAGGGCTGTGCTGTGATTTTTGTAGGGGTAAAAGTAAAATGAGAGCAGCTGTGACAGTGGTTTCCCCCAGGAGGGGGCCACCCTGGTATTTGGAGATTTACCTTGTCATCATGTGTGTCTACAGGAATGTTGCCATCACACTGAGGAGTGGCGGAGCATGCCATCACACTGAGGAGTGGAGGAGCATGCCATCACACTGAGGAGGTTTGGAGGAGCATGCAAGTAGGGTTCATAGGCAGTGTTGGGATTCCGACAGTCCTAGGGAGCAGATGACCAAGAAGCTGGAAGCAGGGGCTACAATTTTATTTGGTATTTTCAGTGTTTTGTAAATTTTGAGTGTTTGTGCTTACTGTTGCCAATGCCTAGGATAAGCAGCATTACCAACTAATCAGTTAGCAGAATGCACAATTAAACATTTCTTTGCTGCTCACAGCAGAAACAGATCATGGATTATATTCTGATCACTACTTTTTTTTATAGGACAAAGGTCATTTAAAGAGAAACTGTTTTGTATTCTTAGAAAAAGAAGCTATACCTAATTAAATGTATTTAATTGAAGTGAAATTGTGAACAGGCTCTTTTTAAAAATGTACAACGTTAATTTCGAATGATCCCTTCTAGTATGTTTTGAAGCTGTAATAAGATTGTCCCACTAACTGAACAGAGCACATTATCACAATCTAGAATAACCATATACATAATGTTTTCATAGAAGGTTATGATTCCAAGATTGTACACTTCTATTATACGTTTTCAAAATACCTGTATGAGGGAGGCAAAGGGGACAAATAGCACAAATGAAGGTTCATGGCTGCTTTTTGGAAAAAAACAAAGAGCATTTTAGGACTTTGAGAAGGACCACTGATTTTTATATCTGAGAAATAGCTTGGTGATGAATGAGACGTATGATTGATTTAATAAGTGCATAATGCACATTTGGCTTGGTGCTCATTTAATTTTTCACAACACTGCCCCTATTATTAAAGTGTTTGCAGCCATGCACCATATATATATACTCATTTGTCTGGCCTCATAATTTGGTTGCCAGCATAAAAATGGCCACAACATCTGTCGCTCCCTTGTGGTCCAAGGTCTACCCTGCTTCTTGCAATGTATGTTTGGTTTTAGAGCTTCACTTAATTTTAGAAGAGGGGATTGGTCTATGTGTAAAGATATTTGTGTTTAGACGTTGTGCATGTGCCCATTCCTCAATGTACAGACATACTTACAGAATTACGTATATTGTATATATCTCGCAGAGTTTGACTGGGCAGTAGCAGTGTTATGCCTAAAATGTGCACCCCTGGCCATTAATTGGATTAAGGCACTATATAAATAACACATTATTATCATTATCATTATTATTAAAGCCCCATCCCTCTTGCTTTTGTCTTAATTAATGGAAGTGGTCTAAACTTTATCTTCCTAATTGAGTCCAAAGACATGGTATCTTTGTTATTGCATAACATATGCTTGGTCTGCTGCCATGTTACTTTGTTTGCCCTGATGTAACCCAATAATAATGAAAAGGGTCACTTATATTGTGTGTGAAGATATAGGAGCAAATTACACCGCAGCCTCTGAAGGAAGGGAGGTAATAGGGGAACCGTTGAGGTATGGGGAAGAGAAGACATCCAGTCATAATCTTACCTTCAGCTGTGGAGGCATTGCATCAGCATCCCACTTTCACCTTGATGTTCTTCTGGGACCAAATACTGCTCGCATCCCAAAGCTCATCAGATCCAAGCCTGCTGTGCACTTTGAGCCTCTATCCCAGCCTTTTTCCCAGAACATGGATTTCTGTGCAATGATTTGCAAAGGCAAAGATCTATCAAATAACACTGAGATGGGTGGGCAGCCTCTTTGCCCAGCTCCTGACTTGAACATTTTTCATTTTCTTTACTTTTCACTACCAGTGAGGCAGCAGTTAAATAGAAAATAGAAGAACATGCCTGAAAAAGAATAAACCTTATCAAAATAGAGAGAAATCCATCCTAGTGAGCGTTCATCTTGTTAAGATATCACCGTTATCATATAGTTCGTGTTGTTGACTGAGGCTACTACATTAGTCCTAGATCCAAAACATTTTCCAAGAGTTTTGCTACCGCAATAGTCACCACACTTTGTTCCACTCTCAGCAGTACTGTCCATCAGTCTTCTGCTGAGAGAGATGGTGTGTTTTCCACAATTTTTGCAAAGTGGTATGTTCTTAGTTCAGTTAATGCTGGGCATCGAGTTCAAAGGTGGAAACGATTTTCCAGAACTCCTGTTCCCCTACAAAACCTGCAGAGTGGGTTTTCTGAGCTCGCCTCTTGCCATCATTATCTCCATTGTAGGGGACAGGTTGAATCTGATGCGCATACACTTTTGCCAATCAGGGCATTTTGGATGTGGAGGCAACAACAGTTCTCTTTGGTGCAGTTGTCTGGTAGAGGAGCAGGGGTTTCCATCTCTCATAGAATAGAGAAAAGCTCACATGAGCTTGAGCTGGCGTTGGCAATTCTGTTGTTGGGTATTAATCATTTAACTTGATGGGGGGCACGTTTGTAGGCATTAGCTGCCTGGGCAAAGATAGCTTTGTTGGATTCTGATGGAACCATTTTCCAGATCGTTTCTGCTATTTTTATTTTTTCCAGAGTGTTTTGAGATCTGGAGAGAATCAGCATTTAGTGTGCACTGTACATTTAGCTTTCGATTGGGTGATGGGGTGCCACAGCATTGATAGCTCAAGTGAGGGTCTGATTGTAGATGTCAACCATTGTGGCATGGTCATTAGTGGAGGTTTGTGAGGAGGTGAGATCATGGAGTAGAGGTAGAATATTCAAGACTGAGATATTGCGGGAGCTTCTCGTAGCAGTCAGAGGGAAGGTTCTGTTTGGTTTTGGTGGAGGGACAGGCACTGGTAGGTCAAAGGAGAGGATAATATGGTCAGGCCAAGGGCAAGGCAGGTTGGAGGTGGTTATGAGATTGCAATTCAATTCGACCACCCACTCTAAAGTGCGTCCTTTGGTGTGTGTTGGATTGAGGATCCTTCGTTTAAAGCCTAGTGCTTCAATGGAACTGGAAAGTGATATTGGTGTTAGTGTCAGGGTGGTCTAAGACTCCCAGATTGAGATCTCCCATGAGCAGAGTCATGGAAGAGGATTTATTATTGATTGACAGGATTGCATAATGTCCACTTCAAATGAGAGTAGTTGGCCTGGGGCATGATAAATCAAGTGGAAAGTTATTGTTGTGGTTTGTGTCAGGGTAAGCTTCATTGTGAGTAGCTCACCAGTGGGCAGGGGGGTATTGGTGATTTCCCTGATGGTGAGAGAGTCTCTGGCAATGAGTGCCACCCCTCCAACCCTAGAGTCCACTATGTCTTCCCTGTAGATGGTGTATTTCGTGGGGATGGCCAGTGAAAGGGCTAGGCCTGAGGCGGCATGCAGCCACGTTTCTGTGATGGCGAGCATGTCTAGGTCATTAGAAGTAAAGAGGTCTGTGTTGTCTAGTGCATGGGATAGCAGGGATCTGGTGCTGATGAGTGCTCCTTTTAGTAATATAGGTGGAAAACTTACAAGGGGGTTGTTCGGTATGGGTGGTTGCTGGGCCGTGAACCGGCTGGGTAGGTTCCCTGTGGAGTTTGGCGTAGTGCTGTTGTGAGGCATCAGTGTGACTCCTGTAGGCTTAGTTGCGGAGGGGATCTGCCATGTGGAGGGTGTGTTGGTACTCACTATATTTCTAAGCGAGAAAGGGCGAGTGGAAGTTCTTACTATTTCTGGAGTGATTGTCGAGGCAAGGGGACTCTTTCAAAGCAGGACTCCTAAGACTCGAAATACTGGCTGTTGCTGTGCTGTGGGGGATGAGTGGTGGGCAGCCGGGTGCCATTCCTTTAGTCAAGAGATTTGGTAGGGTGACAGGGACAGGCATTGGTCAATGGGCGCTGTTAGGACTTTGTTACTGGTTAGCATGGGTGGGTGTCTGTTTAGCGCCTCTCATAGTAACTTGCTGGATGGTTGGCCGAGGGGTAGTCTTGGCTGTGTGTGCTGGTGTGAACTCATGAGGGCAGTGCCACATTTTCAGGCTATAGATAGGTGAATAGGACCAAGAGCTTCATGCAGCAAGGCGAGTTTGCCTGTTTTCACTCAGGAGGGGAATAGAAGGTCTGGCGCCGGTGCAGGGCTTCACGCCTAGTATGGTTTAAAGTTTGGGCTATGCTGGTGTTTCTATGGTTATGTGTTGGATACAAGGAAAGGCACCAGGATGGAGGGAGCAGGGGAGGTGGGGAGACATTTTCAGGTTTGTAGTCTTGCCAGAGGAGCACATGAGGACATACCTGGATGGCTCTTTTTGTAGACGGTCAGGTTAGCACAGGTGGTCCTTTGTGGGGGGGCCGGCTCCCTGCATCCTGGATTATTGAGGCCACCGGCAACCAAGCCAGGGCCATAGAAGGCGGGACACGGGAGCGCAAAGGCTCCGCCAGAAAGTATTGCGCAAAGGGAGCAATCTTAACTAGGGTGTCATACACAAATTCATTATTGCAAAGCCCAGCACTGCTTACCTCCTTTGGCCATAGTACAAAGGCCTGATGGATGTGATGAGCAGCGCTGTGCACACTGGGGCCATCTCTGCTTCTTCGCTGGGACAGACAGGGGATACAGCCTTTGGTGGTGGTCCTTTGTGGTCGGTCGCTTTGCCTGCCGGCTCCCTGCTTCCTGGACTAATGAGGCCACCAGAGGCCAATCCAATAGCATACCACAGCAGGGTTTACCTCTTAAGGGCATAGTGCAAAGGCATGATGGATGTAACGAGCAGCAGTGTGCTGCACGTGGACCATCTCAGCTGCTTCGCTGGGCCAGAAAGGGGATACAGACCTTGATGGTGGTCCTTTGCGGGGGCCGGCATCGTCGGCCGTCTCCCTGCTTCATTCACACCAGGAGAGAGATACTGAGCTTAATTCACACCAGGAAAGAAGCCCAGAGCGTAATCCACTCTGCGAGAGCGTAATCCAATCTGGGAGAGTGCCAGGGAGCCTAATCCACATTAGGAGAGAGGCAGGGATCCTGATCCACGCCAGGATTGAGCCACAGAGCTTCATCCACATCAGGAGAGAGGAGAGAGCCAGTGATCCTAATCCACACAAGGAGAGCCAGTGAGCATTACACACACCAGGTGGGAACCATGGAGCGTAATCCAATCTGGGAGAGTGCCAGGGAGCCTAATCCACACAAGGAGTGCCAGTGAGCATTACACACACCAGGTGGGAACCATGGAGCGTAATCCAATCTGGGAGAGTGCCAGGGAGCCTAATCCACATTAGGAGAGAGGCAGGGATCCTGATCCACGCCAGGATTGAGCCACAGAGCTTCATCCACATCAGGAGAGAGGAGAGAGCCAGTGATCCTAATCCACACAAGGAGTGCCAGTGAGCATTACACACACCAGGGGGGAACCATGGAACGTAATCCAATCTGGGAGAGTGCCAGGGAGCCTAATCCACATTAGGAGAGAGGCAGGGATCCTGATCCACGCCAGGATTGAGCCACAGAGCTTCATCCACATCAGGAGAGAGGAGAGAGCCAGAGATCCTAATCCACACAAGGAGTGCCAGTGAGCATTACACACACCAGGTGGGAACCATGGAGCGTAATCCAATCTGGGAGAGTGCCAGGGAGCCTAATCCACATTAGGAGAGAGGCAGGGATCCTGATCCACGCCAGGATTGAGCCACAGAGCTTCATCCACATCAGGAGAGAGGAGAGAGCCAGTGATCCTAATCCACACAAGGAGTGCCAGTGAGCATTACACACACCAGGAGGGAACCATGGAACGTAATCCAATGTGGGAGAGTGCCAGGGAGCCTAATCCACATTAGGAGAGGGGCAGGGATCCTGATCCACGCCAGGATTGAGCCACAGGCCTTCATCCACATCAGGAGAGAGGAGAGAGCCAGAGATCCTAATCCACACAAGGAGTGCCAGTGAGCATTACACACACCAGGAGGGAACCATGGAACGTAATCCAATGTGGGAGAGTGCCAGGGAGCCTAATCCACATTAGGAGAGGGGCAGGGATCCTGATCCACGCCAGGATTGAGCCACAGGCCTTCATCCACATCAGGAGAGAGGAGAGAGCCAGAGATCCTAATCCACACATGGAGAGCCAGTGAGCATTACACACACCAGGTGGGAACCATGGAGCGTAATCCAATGTGGGAGAGTGCCAGGGAGCCTAATCCACATTAGGAGAGGGGCAGGGATCCTGATCCACGCCAGGATTGAGCCACAGGCCTTCATCCACATCAGGAGAGAGGAGAGAGCCAGAGATCCTAATCCACACATGGAGAGCCAGTGAGCATTACACACACCAGGTGGGAACCATGGAACGTAATCCAATCTGGGAGAGTGCCAGGGAGCCTAATCCACATTAGGAGAGGGGCAGGGATCCTGATCGACGCCAGGATTGAGCCACAGGCCTTCATCCACATCAGGAGAGAGGAGAGAGCCAGAGATCCTAATCCACACATGGAGAGCCAGTGAGCATTACACACACCAGGTGGGAACCATGGAACGTAATCCAATCTGGGAGAGTGCCAGGGAGCCTAATCCACATTAGGAGAGGGGCAGGGATCCTGATCCACGCCAGGATTGAGCCACAGGCCTTCATCCACATCAGGAGAGAGGAGAGAGCCAGAGATCCTAATCCACACATGGAGAGCCAGTGAGCATTACACACACCAGGTGGGAACCATGGAGCGTAATCCAATGTGGGAGAGTGCCAGGGAGCCTAATCCACATTAGGAGAGGGGCAGGGATCCTGATCCACGCCAGGATTGAGCCACAGGCCTTCATCCACATCAGGAGAGAGGAGAGAGCCAGAGATCCTAATCCACACAAGGAGAGCCAGTGAGCATTACACACACCAGGGGGGAACCATGGAACGTAATCCAACCTGGGAGAGTGCCAGGGAGCCTAATCCACATTAGGAGAGAGGCAGGGATCCTGATCCACGCCAGGATTGAGCCACAGGCCTTCATCCACATCAGGAGAGAGGAGAGAGCCAGTGATCCTAATCCACACAAGGAGAGCCAGTGAGCATTACACACACCAGGTGGGAACCATGGAGCGTAATCCAATGTGGGAGAGTGCCAGGGAGCCTAATCCACATTAGGAGAGGGGCAGGGATCCTGATCCACGCCAGGATTGAGCCACAGGCCTTCATCCACATCAGGAGAGAGGAGAGAGCCAGAGATCCTAATCCACACATGGAGAGCCAGTGAGCATTACACACACCAGGTGGGAACCATGGAACGTAATCCAATCTGGGAGAGAGACAGAGGTTCATCCAATCTTGGAGGGAGCCGGAGAGCTTAATCCGCACTAGGAGAGAGGCAGAGAGCTTATTCACATCAAGAGGGATACACAGAGTTGAAACCATGCCATCAGGGGGGAGAGCGCCAGACACCCTGATTCACACAAGGAGAGCCAGTGAGCATAATACACGCCAGGAGGAGGTCACAGAGTATAATCCTCTGTAGGAGAGAGAGAGACAGAGATCTGAATCATTTCTGGGATAGAGACAGGGAGCTTGTGCTTTAGCCATGTCAGATAATTGTTTGATTTTTTGAGACATTTGACGTTTGTGACACATTCGTTCTGATTGGCTGGTTCTGCGAATTCCCTTACATTGTCACTACTACTTTCTGAAACCCTTTGAGAAAGGTTATGACAATCACGTCATGAAACTCTTTGTAAGCAGTGGTATGAAAACCTGAATGAACAACGTTGTGAAACTTCTTTTGAGACCCTTTACCTTTCCCTTATTAGTGCCACTGCACCCACTTCACCCTTAAAACAACCCTTGTGAAACCATACGTGAATTCTTTGTGAAACCTTTTGTGAAACACTTTACTTTAGTCCATGGTGGTTGCGGTGGAAATGGCTGTGGAGGCAACAATTGAGTGGCTTCTGGGGTGAGAGTACGCTGGGAAAAGATGAGATGGACGTGGGCCTTTCCCCATTAGAGAATGGCGCGGCAGGAGGAGGAGGAAGGGCAGCAGGAAGCAGAACCCGAGCATGCGGGTAGAAAGCAGAAGGAAGGTGAGCAGGTGGAGCGTGAGGGGGCAGACATGGGGCAGAAGGACCAGGAGGTGGAACACGAGTCAGTGGGCGTGGGGCAGAACAGGAGGGGGGCAATGAAGAGGACTGCCACCCTGATGCGGGTGGCTTCCTTGCTGTCCAGGGGCGGGGCAGACCAAATAGAGATACATGCAACAGGAAATTGCCCCCTCAGTGTCTACAATCGGAACCTACTGGGAGCTGCAGTACTTCTCCCCTCCCCCCCAAGGGGAAGAAACAGACAGGAGAACATGCAGTTGTATGTAAGTTCTGGAACAAAGGCGTGAGGTGCAGCACGTTGAGTAGGCATCAGGGGCGTTGCTAGGGTGGGGCTAAGGGGGCTATAGCCCCTGATCTTTTGGTTGTAGCCCCGGATAGAATCTCAGGAGCTACAGCCAAAGGACTAGCTAGCCCCCAGTCCCAACAGTTCCGACATCAGCGTAGCCCCAGGTCTTTTCCAGACCTAGCAACCCCCCTGGTAGGCATTATGCATTGAGCACGACTGCAGTGTGTAAACATTCAGCAGAAGCACAAAGTGACCTATATCACCCATATGGCACAGCCCAACTTTTTGGTATCCCAAAATGAGGCAAAGAGGCATCTTCCGGCACGTCTGGAAATGCGAGTCACTCCCACGTCGTCGTCCCGCATGTTAGTAAGAAAAGAAGCTCCAGCCTGCGGCACTGGCTGCAACTGCCAGAGCTGCGCTGGCTCCCCACCTCACGCTGGGGGAAAGGAGGGCTAGGCCTCTATACGGGACAGCCCGGGTGAGGGCCTGTTCCAGCATGCAGGCACCCGTAGCTTGCAATGTGAGGTGAGGGCAGCCAAGGGGACCTGGAGGACTGTGCAGTCGAAGATGCTGTGATGGCTGATCGATGTGCCCATGAAAGCACCATACCACAGTACAGTGAGTGAAGTGCCCGAGAGAAACATGTGTGAGTGCAGACATTGTGGAGCAGGGAAGCGCATAGAGACATCCTGTCGTGCATCCATCAAATGACAGGCAGATTTGGAGAACTATTTGCAGTTGCTGCTGCCATGCATGGGGAACAGCCAGCAGAATATGCATGGTTTGCATCTATCTGATAGCTGGGAGGCTAGGACACATGTTTATGGGTTTAGCTATTAGGCATTAGAAAGAGGCAGGATAATATTTGTGGTGGCAAATATTGCAGAGAATGGAGACCCATGGAAACATTCAGTTACACTTATCACGTATTAGGGAGATCCTGATAGTTGCAGTTGCAACTGCCTTCTCCTTGGTCACTACATGATGGCATGTGTGTCACTGCCTTCAACCAACCTTCTGATGGCATGTGTGGCATTGCCTTTACCCAACCTTATCATATTCTAATTGCTAATCTTCAAGGAATCTCTCTGCTTCAACACCTATGCCATCACATCGCCCCTCATGCCACCTAACTAGCTAGACACCACCCGCCCCTCTTCTTGCCACCACCCGGTACAACTGTACCCCTCCTATGTGCCCCTTTGTATAGCTGTTCTGCTGTTACCTCTGAAAGTGCCCCGTTATGCATCTGTACTGTTGTACACCTCTGTAAAGAGCTCCATTGCTTCTCAAAGCTAGGTCTGTGCTCAAGCAATACAATAATAATAATAATAATAATAATAATAATAATAATGATAATAATAATAATAATAATAATAATTGTCAATTATAAAAAAGTAACATGCATGCATGTCATGCAAGGGGGGGTGACAACAAGGTGGTATATGAGATTCACACGTATTTATAGAAACTAGATGTAACCCCCTGCCTCAAACCAAGTCTGGGATTTTATGCTCCCTAGCATTATATCCTCCGTATTAGTCCCAAGAAGATGGCCCACTCATTTACAGTCTCTGAATATAATCCCAGGCCTGCAGGCACTTCTGGGATGTTCTCCTCAATGACAGCACATGTCACAGGTGCATGCCGGGCAGGAGGGTCACTGGACCTCTCACCTCACTAGAGGTCACACTCTCTAAAAGCTACTGAATGTAATCTCGCACTTCAGCCAATTCATGGGCGCTCTCCTCCCTGGTCATTTCTCCTGCCTGGTAGTCCGGAAAATGTGGAACATTCAGACCGGGCCACTGAAAGAAATCTCCTGTACCAAGCAACCGTGGTGCTTTTGTGTTACTTTTATTGTTACAGGTTTTATTTAGAGTGCAAAGTTCGCCTAATAGTCTCACAGATGTGTTATTGCATTGCAGCCTAGTCTACAAGTCTACGGAAAGAGTAGGATATTGGTCTTTTTCCTAAACAAATTAGGGATGCGGTTGACCTAATGAAGGGATCTGCAACCTGAGGCTCTCCAGATGTTATGGGCTACAACTCCCATGATCCCTCAGCATTGAATACGGTGACTAGGGCTTATGGGATGTGTAGCTAATGCAACCATCTCATGGGTATATCTAGGGTGGGTGGTCTTGTTAATTTCTTGCAGTTTGGAAAGGACATGTCTGCTGATCATGTACCTAACAAAGCTTAGTCCTTATGAGCTGATGATCTGGGACAGAGGCAGGAGATAGACATTAAATATGAGTGTCAACAGTGCAGATCTTCTGGGAGTTGAACGTTGAAAGATGCTGAGCATTAGTGACCCTAAAATGGGATTGTTGAACGAGGAAGGCTAATCACCAAGCATGCGCAGATTCTCAAATGACTGTGGATGTGAGTCACGCAAGGGATGTGGCCTGGCACATGGTGTCAAAAGCCCTGGACATGTCTAGTAGCAGCAGTGCCACTATGCCACCTCTGCACAGCTCTTGTTTGACCTCATCAAGCACAGCCAACAGCACAAACTATCTCCTCTGGCCAGATCCAAAACCCACCAAATTGGGTCCTGAAACTGGCGTGATTCATCTAGGCTGTTTAGGGATTTATTTTTGAGGTATGGAAGTAAAATAATTCTAGGTGTTCAGTACAGGGCACGATAGGATTTGATGGCAGTATTAATAGAGGGATGATTAGAAAATATCACACCTAAATGTGTGTCCCCTGGTGGGCTGGGGCATTCATCCAATATCCAGTTAAAATACATGGGGCCTCATTAGGAGTTTGGAGGTAACCATGGCGCTATTAGCGCCATGGCTGCCTCCAAATCCTTACCGACTCCGCCCTGGTGAATGGAGCTATTACCGCCCCATCCCAAGGTTGGCGGGGGCGGTAAATCCCCATTCACCAGGGCCCTTCCCCATTCCCATTTGAGCCCCCAGAGGGCTCAATGGGAATAGGGAAGGCGCTAATAACGGTACCGCAAATTGCAGTACTGTTATTAGCACTAAAGTCCCTTTGCGGGTCCCATCCTTAACGCCTGGTGAAACCAGGCGTTAAGGGAGGACCCGCAAAGGGAACTCGTAATAGGGCGGTAAGGGATTACTGGTACCGGTGCCCTTACCGGTACCGGTAATCCCTTACCGCACAACTCGTAATGAGGCCCATGGCCTCCAGGTCACCTGGAAGTGATTGCTCAGGTGGGTTAGTATAATCTTTTAGCCAGAAATTGAAGTCACCAAGTAAAGTGAAATGGTTGTAATCACCAATAGAATGTGCTATACAATCTACCATTATGGATAGAAAGGTGGGGCTACCTACATTTAATGTCATAGTGGAACCCTGGAGAAGGAGCTGTTCACTAAAAATGCTTTCTTTAGTGGTAAGAGCCCTATAGCAAAATGTATCTTCATTTATAATGGCTACTCCGGCACCTTATTTATTTCGACAATTGAGTGCCAGAATGTTGTGGTGCACAGACAGGAGATCATTACACACATCCTTTGCAAGCCACCTCCCGATCACAGTCAGCAAGTGTTGCACACGAGTGTGGAGTAGGATACATGAAGCCTCTTCATGATTTACCCAAGCATTTATGAGGATGCCAGATTGCCAGAGGCAGAGTATGGCTCTCATGCCAAAGTCTTTATTTGTGATGCTTTTGGGGAAGAACAAGGGGAGGCGCGAGGGGGTTGCCAAAGAAGACAAAGCTGTAATGAGGTGGATTGGAGTGTATCAGCCGCCGAGCTCAGTCCAGCATGGTGGAGTGGCCTACGGCTGGCTCTGCGACACCTTTGGCACGCCTTGCAGACACCCACCTGGCCCCATTAAGCCGGCTGCGTGAGTAAGGAGAGTGGGCGTGGGAAGACGGGTCTCCGTCAGACACAGAACTAGAATTAAGAGAGTTGTCTAAGCTACAGTTGTCATAAGGTATTGACTGATTTGGAATATGAGAAGAAGACAACGATATTGACGTGAATTTAATGATTTTCAAGAATTTCCTAAAAGCTATTGAAAGTAAATGACCGTGAAAAGCAGTTTATAGAATGAACGTAGAATGACCCTTGCACACGTAATAAATGTGTGGTGAAATCATGAACCATGGTATAGATCAGCACGGGTAATTAAAGCAACACATTTACAGCAACAGCGGGGCCCCAGCTGATCACAATCCAAACCAGACGCAATCCCAGCCCCGTTACGTAGGCTGGTTGCAGGCAGTGTCCAACTACGGGGAAGAACTCGAAGAAGAACTATCGACTCGGTGGAAATCCCTTCGAGTGCATTCACACATTCCGAATGTGAGTAGAACAATATTGCGGAAAATCATGTATTTCCTTATTTTTAAACAATTTGTTAAAATCTGTTAAAAGTAAAGTAGGTGTGCCTGGTGTACCATACGCCGATTTAGATGTAGTGCTCTCTCTCCCCCTCTCTCTCTTTCCCTCTCTCTCTCTCTTTCTGTCTCTCTCTGTGTGCAAGAGACTTGCTGTCAACTTGGCATGTGCTACAGTTATCCCAGCCTTTGCTGACAGGGGGGCAACCGTAGTAAAAAGCCCAGCAAGCAAAGTAAAAACATCTTTTTGTATTGCTCAAAGTAAAATGAGAGCGGGAGCGACAGAGGCATACCCCGATATGGGCATGCCCCGCCACCCCCATGCACAGAAAATGCACCCTCAGTGTGATGGCAACATTCCTGAATGACACAAGCGATGACACTGTATTTCTCAAATACCAGGCAGTCCCAGGCAACATTATCACATGGAACCAGAAGATTATGCACAAACGGAATGCTGTGCAACACTTCCTTAGAAACTATTTGTGAGCCTGTTTTTTGGACTAGCGCATTATTTTTAGCAGGAGATGGGCTGATTGTATAAGGGAACCGGCTCTCCCTAGCCATGGGAGAAATTCATTTAAGATTTGCTTTTCCCAGCACCACACTGCATATCGGAAAGAAATAATGGGTTCTCCTCATGCATACAGCGGTCCTCAGGAAGGAGCCCTGGGAATGCATAAGGACAATCTGTGATCCGCACCAGTGGAATACCATGTGAAGGGTCCGACCCATGGAAGCAGTAGTGGGTGAGCTCTTTGCGCTGGATTCTCATCACTGAAAAGCGTGTGCTTCGTAGTGCGGTAGCACTTTTTAAAATCATGTAGGAAATTATCTGGATCCAAACTCTGGGTTGATGAAAACCAAATGTTAACTTCATCGGGTGGCCGTGCTGACTGCACTGCCCATGAAGACACTGGAGGATACTGACTATGTCTCATTATGCGTTTGTCGGTATCCCGGTGGTGTGGACACTGGTAAACGTAAATACTGTGTCGGTACTCACAATAAGTCCCCATTTCCATGGTGTCCCATAGGACGTCATGGGTGGATTTTGCCTCAATTACCGCAACTAAATTATCGCACTGGTAATACGGTCATTTTTTTGCCAGTGGAGGTCATATTTACCTCCAGCTCTCAGCTCGAGGTAAATCCGTCACCCCTACCAGCAAGGTTGTAATTGGCATGTCCGGTAAAGGTGTTGGTAAACTTTATTACTGGCACTTTTACAGTGTACCGGCCAGCTTCTAGTTATGGCTCTATGCCTTGATCCCCAAGAGCACTCATTGTAGAGAATCACGTCCATATAAGCTCTTTGATGACACGCTAAAGCATTTGCAGCCTGATGTAAAATGGGAGCCATGCTGCGTAACTGTGCTCTTTGAACTGATTTTTGAAACCCCCCCCAACCATTTATTCCATCTTTGAGTGATAATCAGAACCAGAGACTCCCGGCGACAGCCGAGCTCAGCACATTCTGTTGTTGTATCCACTTAGTTCAATTATAGATATTTATGAATTCATAATTAGAGCTTTCTGAAACCGCACTGGCCTAATTTCTCTCTTCCAATAGATCAGACATCCTGTGAGAATCCATGTACTCTACTTAATGAGAAGCAGGTGATTTTAGTCTGTACCAAATCATAGTTGAATGTAAAAAATACCAATCTCTCTTCCGCAGTGCCTGTCCTTTTCTTGCGTGCGTACTGAACAAGGCAACCGCTGTCAATGAGGAATATTAGTGCCCGGCGAGAGACAAGCAGAATGCAAAAAGCATTCTGATTGGCTAACTATGGACCCCGGGGCATTACCTGAGTCGGTAAAGCCCCCGCCGCTCGGGTCATATTGCTTAATTAATGCAGCAGTCATGTGATGTGATCGTGCAGGCACAGTCCTACTGTGTGGTGGTGTCAACAAAACACAACAGTATCAGATTCCTGGAGCTCTTAGCCATTCAGCGAATGTTTGTAATTGTGATGGAATTATGTAAGCAACTCTATTTAAGTTCTACACGAAAAGTATTGCCAAATTTCACAGCCTATTTTTTTTAAATTTTTTTATAAAGTGTTATCCAGATAGCAATCAACAAAACACAACAAGAAGACTACAGTGCTCTTCTGCTAGGGCTCCCTTCTTAATAACCATGTGCAGTGGCAGCCTAAGGTCTGCCAGCGCCCTGTGCGAGATTTTTCATTATCCCTCCACCACAAATGCAGAACAGCAGGGGGCTCAGTTCTGTTGTTCGGCTGATACCAGAACCGAGCCCCCTGCTGTTCTTGTAAAGTATGTTTTCAGCGTGATTCTTTAATAGGTGCTGGCCGGGCCAGACCAATACCTACGTTTACATGAAACTGAGCTGGAGCCTCGAGCTCAGTGTCATGTAAACTGGAGGCAAGGAACCCTTTAATTGCTGTGTAGGGAGTTGTGGGGGCACCCTTGTGCCGCCGCACCCTCTGAGTGCACCTTGAGTCGGTGCAGGTTACCACAAAATGCAATATCCCAGAGGAAATTAGGATGCAATCTATTTCCAATGCAGCATTAAATGAAAGCCAGTGAACTGCTATGGAGGACTTTTTAAATCTTATAGAGAATTGATGGGGACCTAACTCTAGGACGAACAAGACCAAACAGTATCCTCACTGGGTGGCTTTGCAGGCTGCACTGCCCATGAAGACAATGAGCAGACTACTGAAGCGTTAGATGCCACACCAGAGGGCTCTATTGTAGGGTGGGCAACCGCTGCTTCTGGGATGAAGCTCTAACGAGGCCAAAGTTCACCTAGCACACAATAAAGCCTGATGCTAAGGGCTCTAACACTATTAGAGCTTGCCATGCCTCCTTACAGAGTGCCCAGTAGGTACATCATTACAGAGATTTAGAGACTGCATTCCAAGATTGCTGATTAGGTAGTCAGCTGGAAACAGTGAGAAGAGCAAAAGAGAAGCATGGAATGAAGGCTTCTACTGGCGGTTAGAGCCTGCATTCCACGCATTTTGATTTTATGAAGCGAAGAATAAAACACTCTAATGAATCCTAAAAATGCCACAATTAACTGCTTTCTACTGCACGTGACATTAAATATGCCAGAGAAGTGGGTATACTTTTACATTCTGCAAGATGGGATAAAATAATCAGTAATACGCTGTTTCCTTTTATCCACTTGCTAAGGCCCCCACCGACCCCTGAAGCAAAATATAGTTCTAATAGGGGATGATTTATGTCAGAGACACTGTTCTCTAGTGTAGCTCAAAGTCTGAGGGTCCCAGGAAATTAGTGCGAAAGTCCCTGCTTCCAACCATTTATCATATATTGATAAGGGAATAAAACGTTGGCGCTTAACTGAGGTCCTTTAACAATGATTAGGCATCGGAGCCGGTGCCATCAAGTACTACAGAGGAAAAAGAGGACTCTTTTCTCCCCAGCTTTCTCTACTCTCAGCTTCAGTAAAACAAGCACCATTGACTGGGCCAATAATTACACCTGATATTTTAATCATTGGCCAAATCGAAACTGGAAAAAGCCTCATTAGAGTTTCGAGAAATCAACTCTCAGACTTCAAGGTAAAGCATTATTATGGCAGAGCCTAATTGTGGAATTACCCCTGATCATCTTCTGGCCCTACTTGTTTCTGAATGGGATTAGATACACCTATGACTTGCTGCTGGAGTTTCACAGCACCTCCTATGAAATTCAGCTCCACACACACAATATGCTGGTGACAGTGATTTAAGATAACAGGCAGGTAGAGTGGTTCTTCTGTGTGTGGCTGGAGATGCTGATCGAGGCCGTTTAGACTGGCTGCTCAATGTGGCAAATCTTTGTGCAGGACCATGCTCTTCCTCAATGCTCGGGAAGCTGCCATCCAGCTCAAAGACAGGGTAAATTCAACCCTGTGAAAGGTGGACACGTGGGTGGTACCTGATGGACAGTGACTGAAGATACTGTCATGGCTCCGTTATGCATTTAGAGCGGTGCTGTCCAAACTCTCTTCTGGGCAGATATAGCAAGTAACATTCACTCGAATCAGACATTCCCATGTCCTACCCGACCTTAATCCTCATATGTTGTGATAAGCGCCTTGAACGTGCTTACGAAACGGAAAATAGTAAAATGTTCTATCCCATTCAAACCTATCCCAATTTCGAAAAACCTGACCACATAGGCAGCCCCCAGTGGCAATGCCCATTTTAACCCCATTGATGGTCCCTTGTGAGCAATGACCATGACCTGGACAATCTGGCCACTACTCATGGCCACAACCTATACCTTAGTCATCAAAGGTATATTACTATTTTTTTTTACCTAATTTATGACACTTTTCAACAAATAAAACACACAAGCATTTGCAAAACCATACTTTCTGGTCCTTTTCAATGCCCCTTACATGAGTTCACTGCAAATCCACCATGTTTTATTTTTTTAAAGTATCAAAATATATATGCATAAAATAGTCATATAACTCAGTCCCCACTTGGCAAAATCCAATCAGACATTGCCCAAACATTCACAGTTCGGTCTACAATCTTTCTGAAAACGTTTCTCCACATTTGTCAAATGGTAACAAACTTATAAACCATCTAAAAATGTTGAGACCACAATCTAATTTTGCCCCCTCTTGATAAAATCCCACCAAACATTGCAAAAACGTTCATATCTAGGTCTACAATCCTTTTACAAACTTCTCTGCAGATTCGTCAAATGGCACCACATTTATAAGCCTTTATAATATTGTTTGGCCCCCCGCTCTAATTTTTTTTCCTTTTCAAACAAAATAGCACCACAGAACTATTCAAAACCATATCTAGAATTAAATTCCAAAATTTCATGCAGTTTCATTGAGTGGCAACAAAGTTATAAGCTATCCAAAAACGGCTTTTCAGCCTGCCAAACTGCTTTTCACAAACCATGTAATTCATAAATAGGTATATATATCCCCGAACATCTGAGATGTTTGTGGGCATCACAGGACTGCCCTGGAAATCCAGACTGTTTGTGGACATCGGAGTTGAAAAGCCACCCGTTTTTTGGGCTTCTTGTGTCCATATGCACTCCCATCCTCAACACCCCTCACCACCCCAGAGATTGTTTACTTAGTTTGGCAAGTGCAATGTTGTGTTTCTTAATAGGTTTTTACTGCAATGTTCGCGGACAAAGTGCGCTGTCCGTGATTCCAACATGGTGGACGCTTACCAAAAATATGACTCACCTTACACTTTTCACCATCCAATCAGTGGGTGTGTTCGATGTCCGCGGATCTCACAATGCTCTCTGGGCCAATCGGATGGCTGTCCGCATAGCGAACAGGGAAATGAGTCCTCAGACTGTACCCAGATATCACTAATTTATTTTTACCTACTTTTTAGTCATTTTAAAAAATACTGCGGGCGGCTTTACACCAAATTTACAAAAGCACGCTTATGGGACCAAGCCGCCGCTCCTGCTGTAAATTTAGTGAAAATCTGTCCACCGCTTTGTGCTGTAGGTGTGAGCACATTTATTTTTCCATTGCGCCTACGGGAGAAACCACACATTTTGGGACCCCCCGTATAATTCCCCCCCTCCCTCCAGCACAACACCTCACCAAACACATCAATTTCACATGGCTATATACCTTTTTTTGCCAAGTTTTGTGAGGATTTGACAGGGGGCAGAAGTTATAAGCCGTCCAAAAAAAGAGAGAGAGAGAGAGAGAGAGAGAGAGAGGGAGAGAGAAAGAGAGAGAGAGCGAGAGAGAGAGAGAGAGAGGGAGTTTTGTTCCTGTTGTTCCTGTTGTACACACTGCCATTCTAGTTTCTACTTTTTTCGGTGCATTGCCCCATGCCCTTTTTTCCCCAAGACAATGGTGCATACCACTTTAACAGTACCTCCAGAAGATTGGACAATGCCAATTTCACACTTCCCCCTAAGAATTTACTGAAGAGTGTCACATTTAACCTAGGAAATTCTCCCTTTCCAGTTTTACATTGCCCTTAAAACAGCATCCCATGTGACTTACCTGCCCTATGTCTGTTTTACAGTGCCTCAAAAAAATAACAATGCAATTTCCATGCTGCCCGCAGACAATTTTTAGGCCAGTTTCACATTTCCCACAAACAATTCCCCACAGAAGTTCCATATTGCCTCTAGCAAGTTTTGTCAATTCTCAAGTATCCACAGGAAACATTTCCCTCAGAAAATGACCATAGAAACTCTATGGCAGTTTCACCGTACCTCCAGAATATTCTCCCATTCAAGTTTCTGATTGCTTCTAAAAAGGTCTTCATTGCAGTTTAAATTTCCACAGAAAAGAACTGCATGCACGTTATAAGAAAAATGTGCAAAACCCAGCAAAAACACTGCCTCCAAAATCCGTCCCATGCAAATATGATTTTTCTAGAAAAGATCTGGACGATGGGTTTATAGTAAGGCTGGAAAATTACAATGCAAGACCTTTTTTACTGCGATTTTTTTTGCCGAAAAACCTCATCGAATTTTTTGGGGGGGGTTGGAAAAATATATATATTGGCTGTGGGTGTTTGGGAATATATAAAAAATTAAATGCGATAGGGGGTTTGGGGGTGAACTCCACCAAAAATAAAAAAATACAAAATTGGATGAGTTTATTTGTAAAAAAATCAGCAGTAAAAAAGCCTGCGAAAAAACATCCCACGATGAAATGACATGGAACCCTCTGTTCATGCGTGCTGGAAGTGCGGTTCCAGCAAGTCCCTTTCTAATATTCACTTAAGCAAGCACTACACCCTTCATGAAGTACAGTTGCTGACTCCCGCGAAGCCTGCAGCGTTCTGCCCCATCTCCCCACATGGCTAGCTGCCAGCACTTTACACTTTTCACATTTACTATATCTTCTGTTTCATTGTGTGCAGTTGAGGGAACCATGGATTGAGACTTAGTCTTGATTGGGACTCCTCTCTTTACAAAAAGGCACTGCATTTTTCAAATAGTAAGTCCCTCAATCACAATGCACAATTTTGCATCACAGTTTAGCGTTCACTTTGCCAAACAACATGAAACTCATAAGTTAGGTTAAAATACAGTGGATGGTTTTCTTGATACTCAACATTGCCCTCTTGCTCCAAAGAAATTGTAAAGTACCAATGCCGTTGTGCCTTCAGAAGTAAAGTGCTTGTAGTCGCAGTAGTAGTAGTTTGTTATTTCTATAGAGCCTTACTCCCATTAGTATGGACTCAACGCGCTTGTGGTGGGAACCCCCTCCGAGGACCAAAGTCCAAGGTATGGGAAGATTGTCAGAATGATTAGAATGTGTGTGTGCATTTGGCCGAGATTGGGAGTTGGGTGGGTTGGCCGAGCTCCAGCAAGCTACCCATGATGGTCGGGCATGTGGATGGGTGCTGAGGTGGTCAGGAGAGTGTGCGAGTGCAAGAGAATCATTATATGTCCAGCTAGACCGAATAGTTTGTCGTAGGCTTCTAACTTGAAGGGCCTTCTTCGGCACCCCCATGTTGCACTTAGGTCCATTAATGGGTAAGTTTGTCTTCAGAGTTATGGATGGTTCTCTTCTGAAGAAGGGGCCAGTTTGGTACCCAAAGTGTATGGACTACTGTCTTTAGTTTTATTCCACGCTCTTTTTCTGCCTTACCTTCGGCTGATAGATGAAGGCAGGCTGGCAGGCTGGCAGGCATGCAGTGGGGTGCCAGCTTCTATAAGAATTTGAAGACTTTTCCCCCAAATGACATGCTGAATATCAATTCTCCATGCCGGGTCCAACGTCAACCTTTGTTTTTCAGCAGGGGAAGGCGGGTGCCGTATAAGGGATCGCATTTATCTGGGGCACTTGAACTCAGTAACGATTCAGACCGGAGAGGTGTATTTTGTGTTAGCAATTGAAAGTGGAGCTTCCTTTAAAAGGATTGTCAAATCATTCTTAAATTGGTCTGTGTTCTAGACCTACAGCTCCCCCCTGTCCCCTCAGCTGCACGGTTGTTTGTTTCTGCGTGTCTGACCCCTGCCTCTCCCAAACCTTAGCGAGAGAGAGAACAACGAGTGCTGGAACAGCCGGCGGGCACTTACAGCAGGTTGCTTTTCCCATTGCTGTTTGTTTACTCAAACGGTCTCAGCATGTACTGTTTCCACAAAATCTCCAGAATTTACTGCGAGATTGGGTGCAGAAGCATGCCTCATTTCCTAGTTGGTTACTGGATCTCCTAGGTTGTACGGAGGGAAGTCGGCGTCTGACAACAATGCGCTGACGCTCATGTCACAGCACTGTGATGGTCGGTGCAATGGTGCCAACGGGCGGCTGGAGCAAGGAGACCATTGCGCACTCTCACAGAAGCTGCCAGATGTCACGTGATATAATAGCATATCACAAAAGGAGATCAGATACATTATTGTGCTTCAAACGAAGGTGACATAAACTTTCTAAAAGCATAAAAAAGATATTTGATCAAAAATACAATTCATTGAATTCTCAAACACGGGGCAAAATTCATAAGCAATTTGCTACCTAAAGACACCCCTAATTACAGATTAGGGGTCAATGGACAACACAACAGATCTTTTGAAGTCCTTGTTTTGATCGTGGTATAGTTGTGTTTGTGAATATCATTGTTTGATTGTTTCGTGTTCCATGTATAATTATGGGTTATACATGTGTCTTTTTTTCTGATCTGTAATTAGGGGTGTCTTATCTTTAGGTAGCAAATTTGAAGTTCAATAATGTATCTGATCTCCTTTTGTGATATTATGTTATAAGTCTTCCCCTAGACATTGCAGTCAGTAGAGGTTTTTCAATTCGACCTGGCTAGTAGGGAATTTGGGGTTATTTGGACCTATTTCTGGCCTGTGATATATTGCAGTTCTCACGTGAACCCGCTGACAAAGCTCAGAAGAATGTTGAGCACTCCATACCTTTGTATAGGACCTAGAAGGCTCACGCAAGGGTGGGTATACAGCGGAACTGCAGGCATCGTACACTCCCACCCTCTTGCCACGAGTTTATCCTGCTTTGCACTCCCTTCTCGGTACACACCGAGGGGCATTGTCTCTGTAGTTTAGCTCGCAATTGCGAGCAGGTCAAGCTGGTTAGAGCTGTGGGTCAGTGGGCGTATGCATCCTCCAACAGGGTCCGTGTTTGGCCTCATTCATGGTCACAGGTTCCGAGCCAGGCAAGTCTAGTCAGATATTCATCCTTCCGAGGTTGATAAAACAGTACTGTTGGGTCGCAGTAATGTCCTGGTTCTCCAAGCTCCCAATATGTACCACTGGAGGTGGGCATGCTCACTACATACACACACACATTAGTTACGGTTTGGGGGAGATTTGTCAATAGTATCATATGCTTTCGACTGATTGGCCTCCAGTAAATCACCCTCTGCAGTTTATCAATCTTCTGATATGACAGACCTTCACTCACTGCAAAACAATACTCAGGAAGGACATTAGAGACCACATTGGCTCAGGAAAGTAATGTCAGCCTTGTTTAACATTTTACAGGTCTCCTGGGCAGAACAACAATATGAAAAACAGCGGACTAAGCGTGGAGCTCTAAGAGATTCAGCGGAAAACCTTTTCAATGATCCGATGTGGAACAAGCAGTGGTATCTGGTAAGCACAATGTGTTTTGCACAAGTACATTACGGAGTTGAGAATGAACTGAATTCCAGCATCAGCAAACTATTTGTCCAGTTTTGTGTTTTTTCCTAAATAGATTCCTCTTGATAACCACCTTATTGTACACACTGTCCTTCTAGTTTCGACTTTGCTCTGTAAGGTCTGCCCTTATGGGCGGGACTAGACTGATATGCAAATTGCCATTTCTCCTCTGTGAATGCTGCAGTGAGCTAAAATGTGTTTGTAGATACTTCTGAGTCCGAGACATTCTATACAGCAGGGTATTTGGCTCATGTTAGTTCTCAGTAGAGGGGCTCCCCCACCCTTGTTTAATTTGTAAAACCTGGGGTTTCACACTAAGTAACCATGAGCAATTCAAACTTTTAACACTTGCTTCATCTCACTGAGGAGTCCCAGGAAGGTCGAAACATGTGTTTGGGGCAGCTGATACAGAGGAGAATTGTCTAGTATTTCGGTGCTTGTCTGACCTTGTGGGTGGGACCAGACTTATATGCAAATGGATATTTCTCCTCTGTGAACCACATTGAGCTAATACATGTTTGTAGACCCTCTGGAGTGGGAGAAATTGCATAAAATCGAGGATTTGATCCATGTTTGTTCTCAGTAGAGGCGCTTCCACACCCTTGTTTAACTTATCCACAGGGTCTATGTCAGTATCCATGGTAGTGGCCAGTGATGAGAATGGATCGTGGCTTCAGTGGCTGTGACTTCAGCATCATGTTGCTGAAATGAGCCCTATGCACACACCACAGGGGCGGGGGCATTTGAGGAGACAGGAGAGGGCTCAGTTCTTCCCGCGTCCTCACATCGGTACAGAGGAGGCTATTTAATCCCAGGACAGATCATTCTCATCTGGGCATGCATGCTTTTGCTGCAAAACTCAACTTGACCAGCAGTTTGATCCATTTTTCTAGGTTATCACATAGTCATGTTGGCATGTTTGTGGATAGAGTTAAAGCCTGAGGGCGATGGTCCATGGAGACATCTGCTGGTGGAAGCCGTGACGGCGTGCCACTCACATGAAGTGGAACGGCGGTAGAGTGACCTGGCATAACAGCATAGCGCACGGCAGTTGATCCTGGCCACATCTACTCTGTGTTTTAGATTACTAAGTACATTAAATGTATCACACAAGCAGACATACCCTTGCCAACGGCGTCCTCAACTGCTCATAGGGTCAAGACGCTTCACTCTTAACTGTCTGACAGACTTGTGCTACTCTAAAATTCGATTTTAATAAAAGATCCTCAAGACATGGTTCTTTTTTAAAATAGACCTTGTGAAGAGAGCTTTATGGCGTTCACACCTCTTTGTGGTTAATTATTTTGAAGGCTTGCTAGTTGTGCTGCTTTTTGAGAAACCCCTTTGCAAAGTCGACAACATGCAAATATCTTTGTATTACGGCCAGGCCTTATAGTGCAATTCAAGGAGCAGCATTTCTGAAGCCTATGTTACTGGCCTTCTTTGTTCACACCTACAGAGACGCTGAACTAAAAGCAGCTCTCTGCATCAGAGAGGGGGATTATCCACCAATCCTGTTTACTCAGCATCATTTCTGGGAAGGTTACCCTGGAGGGAACAGACAGGGTAGCTACCAAAGGTTTTTCACAGTGTAGACAGAGTCCTAGGTCTGGGTATCATGGCATCTTTGTCTGATGGTTAATAAGACTGGCTTAAGAATGCTGCAGAAAACTACTGAGACCACCCTCATGTTTAATATGCCATGAAATCCTCATGCAAACTGAACGCTAATGATATGATAGGTTATTTATAACGCGCTTAATACCCAGAGGTTTCTAAGTATGGACCCGGGGATCAAACTTGTGCTGCTCCGTGTCGTCTTGCTTCCAAGGCAAGCACGTTGCCCCTGAGCTATCCTCCCGAGACTCAATGAACATGATGGCTACTTGTTACAAACATTCAATCTTTTCCATCCACAAATAGGTCATTTGCCTATTCCATTTTGCAACCCCTGACAATGTACGTCATTTGCTCTGCTGAAAGGTACAGTAATGGCATGGTCCAGTGCGACAAAATGACTACAGCTCTGCAGGAGTACAGGGATGAGTAGCGGCTAAAGCGCCTACTCAACCCCATACTACTACTAATCCAGCAGCTATCCCGATCATGAAGGTAAAATGGACAGCTCCCAACAGGTACACTTGCTTTGCCGTTTGTGTTATTGCGGGCAGAGGGTAGGTTATACCCTCATTAGGGTGTGATGTGATAACAGTAGAAGCCCAAACAGCAATGGTATAAAAACTCCAAAATAAAAGAATGTGCAATTAAGGTTCTATAAAATATGTATGTATATACTTTAATTATACAATACAAAGCAATGAACTAACTAAAAACACTAGCAAAATCCCACTGCTGTAAAGACAACATGAAACATACAGACTGGTAAAGTATGGCACTCTCGGTGAATGAATCAGAGTGTTCGGGCAAGACATTTCAGCAATGGCACTGTTCAAATGTTCTTGAAGGATACGCTGAACAATGGGACCTACGTGTCACCTTGGTCCCAGAGAGTGGAACAGGGGGGACATGTCCTCTTAACAGTACCTTATTCTCGACTTGGGGGGCTCGACAGCATCAGGCCGATATTCCTGGTGCTTGTTGATAGTCAAACTGGGTTTGGGATGATGCGAATAGCGTTGATCCAGTGTTCAGTCTGAGTTGGCATTGAGACAGGGATCTGTGAGGTTCCAGTCAGCACTTGGGGCAACAGGCTTGAGACGGCAGTCGAGTCGAGTTGAGGCAATGGTTCCACTGGGTCGAATGGTCATGTGACATGGTGATTTCCTGTGGTTCTAGCTCATGGTCGAGTCTGGGGCGCACAAGTTATTGTTGGATCAAAGCAGGTCTTAAAGATGCAGCGAGTAAGGTGCCTCCACAGGAGTGTGCGGCCATTCGAGCACTACTGGTGCAAGACGGTGTTGAACTGGTTTCAAGAAGCAGTCAGTGGTTCAAAGATGCAAAAGAGTGCCAAAAGCAACACTGCAGGTCCTGTGATGGCTCTGTGGCATTGAGCATGGTCGAAGCAGTTCAAAGGTGGTTCAAAGTGGCCAAATAGGAATCCAGGCTGCTTTGCATTTCTCCGATTTGTGTGAGGCCACATTCGGGGCCCACAGGGCAAGGTGATTGCATCTTGCTTTGGACTGCCAGTCCAGGGAGTTTGGCTGACCTATACAGGGGGTCTTTCACCCCCAAAAGAGCCGGGTTCCAGTGAAGCTCACACAGTGGCAGGCTTGGTCTACATCATTTCATCCCCAATGTTGAGCGCTCCCCTGCCTTGGATGTCTTTTGCTTTCACCTCTATTTTAGAGGATTTTGGAACAGACTGCACTCCCAGCAAAGGTCCAAAAGTGTATACTACGTCTTCTTCTGATGTCCAAAGTTGAAATAAGGAAAGGGTGGGAAACTCCCTCCTATAAAAGCACAATGTCACAGGGGATTGGCTCCAGGCAAGCCTGATATGAAGGGGTCCAGTCCCTGTTGCTGTAACAGAGTGCCTTCTTCAGAAGCAAATGGAGGGGACCCGAAGGAAGAGTGCCTCAACAGAAAACCAAGATGGTGGAACTGCTTCTCAGGTCCACTTTCCATTTTTGGCTACTCTAACTGAGCCCCCTTCCCGAGCCTGCTGACTTCAAAGGCTCTTTGATGTGTATTACCTGGTGTGAGACTGGTCTTTGTTAGCTGAGTGACCCTTTGAAGATGGATTTCCAGGATATCTGCTGTTGACGGCTCCTGTGTCCAGACCGGAGGTTTTCAGCTTCCTCGGGGAAATCAAAGGAAGGCAGTATCCTAGCTACTGACTCCTTTAGAGCCGTAGAGAAAGCAATGCTAGTCAGGAATATAAATCGGCTTACTGACCTGTGATGAAAGTGTTGACATTGCAATATTGGATTGGGGTTGCTATAATAATTGGGCACTCTTGTCAGTCAGCAGACCATAACCAGGTATCTTGGAGATTTCCCTAACACCAGATTGATAAGGCAACAATTATTCCATTTTAGTTCAGAGGTGCACAAGGTAAATAGAACCTCTGTCTGCAGGGAGGTTTACTGCAGCTCTCACAAATGCACGTGTGACTTTGAAGCTGCCCTGTGTTACTGGAGACAAGGGGGCTGTAGATGTCAGCAGAGCGGTGCAGCAAAGTGGATGGGGATGGTTAGCAGACCTCCTTGTCAGAAACAGAATTACCCATGTCATTTCATTTATTAATAACTATTAAAAAAGCCAGGACTTTCACACCCTTGTCAGGTGGTATCCTGTCTGATGTTGTGACTGGGTAAACATTGTATGCAATTAGACACATTCTGTAGCCAGACCCAAAACCTCTGGGGCCGTTTCACAGTCTTGAGTTCACGTATTTATATGCCATTTGCATCCACAACTGAGACAATATGCTGTAGGTTCAGCCTGTCCAAAGGTCCTTGTGCAAGCTGTTCCTTCCCATTTGCTGAATGTGCCTTGCAGTGCATGCTGCATGAATGTCTGCTGCACGCTGCATGAGTGTCTGCTGCACGCTGCATGAGTGTCTGCTGCACGCTGCAGGAGCGTCTGCTGCACCCAGAGCACTTCTCTCTCTGATCCCTGATGAGGTGACCTCTGGGAAGTGGAAATACTTCTCCTGAGATCAATGCAGACAGGGTTCTGCACTGACCTTGCATCTATGTGATTATTGAGGTGGTGAAATTCTCCAATCGGAAAATTCCAAATTCGAAAACTGTGGCACGCAGTGATCACATTGATCACCCTTGCCCGCATTCCCCCTACCGGCCACCCCTAAACCCATAAATACTGTGAGGGGGACTTACCTTCTTTTCTTTCCCGCTGCCGTTTCCCTGTGACGTCAGTTCCCGCTCCCAATTGTGGGACAGAACTACGGCCGCAGGGTCTGATTTTTTCTTTTTGTTTTTTAACTTTATACCCCCCCTTTTGATTTTATGGAAACGGGACACATCCCCGCAACCCCCAACCCCCTTGTTCGGCATTATAGGATTAGAATTTGTTGGCCATGCCGAATTTGCTGTAAACGCGCGCAATCAGCATTTTTCTTCGATCTTTTCGTGTATTTCCCTGTCCTCTGCCGGCATTTCGTAGCCACTGAGAGAAACACTCATACAAAGCGTAGTGTGCCTATTAGTGTGTGTATGCATTTATCGTGGAAACAGGTGAAAATATAAAAATGCCTTTGATAGTGATAGGGCTTGTTATGGGTGACCCTCCCATGTGCATTGCCCCTTTAAGGGGATGTGTCCCTCCCCACGTGTATTGCCCCTTTAAGATGGGCCATGACTGTGTCATTGCCCAAGCTAATAAAAGGAGCTCCTGCCGGCACGTGAAGCGGAACGGCTGCAGACTCCCAAAGAGGAACGACTGGGTCCGTGACTCATTAACGATGTAGGCCGCAGGCCTCCACGTGGAGGCACAGGCCTGCAGGCCCCGATGCCGTTGGTCCCTCGAACCAGGACGGTGGCCGAGGTCCGCATGGTCAAGGTCCTGGCAGGCTGTGACCCCACCTCATGGTGCTGATGTCCCATAGCACCAGGGGTCCTGCCGGATGTCCATGGCAGGCCCCAATCCCCACAGGCACCGGGCCTGTCGTGTGCTGAATATCACAGCACCCAGGGGCACCTGCCGGAGGTCCATGGCAGGCGGCCCCCAACATTGGCGCCTTTATTCCCTAATGTAAACACACACAGGTGAGGGGCTGACATCTGAGTGCAGGGGGCCAATGCAAATGCGTGCAGCATGTGTGTACCCAGCACTTGCAAAAACATTGAGGGGATGCTTCTGCCCCCTTGCATCAGCAGCTAACTGCCCCCGCTTCCCACCTACACACATGCCCCCCCAACCCCACCTACACACACGACCCCTCTTTGGATCATGTGACTTGCGCGCAGGAAGACGCAGCTGCAGATTTCCAGACGCCTCTCGTATTCTGCTCCAGCATGTTGTTTTGTCAATTGACTGAAAATAATGATTTGTAAACTGAAGGGAAGAGAAATACAACGGGACACATGCACGAAGGCAGATTCTGGATCTGAGTGCATTTTATGCACACGCAGAATGGTAATATCCGCTGTTGTGAGCCTGTGCTCCTGCACAGTGCGGGCTGGGGCCAGGCAATGTGTGGCCTGCTACAAATGAGAAAGGGCATCCCTAATTCAGAAAGGGATGCACTTGCAAGTGTGGCAGCCCTGCCATGCATTCCCCTGCACATGGTCTCTCTTGCTCGAATGTGTAATGTTGCCACAGGTCTACTCAGGCCTGGCAGCATCGACATTCCCAAAATAGAAACGCTCATGCTTCTCATGAGAATTTCTATTTCGTTTTCACCTTTTCACCTCAGAAAGAGAGGTGGGAATGTTGCGAATGCTTGGGTTATCGCCTGCAGTTTAACATACCACAATGCAAGGACCCTGGCAGACCACACAAGGCTGCAGGGGCTTTCTCAGTCCTCCACACACGTGGGTCCTGTCAGTCGTTGCATACATGAGTGCCAAGACTGTGCGCTATACCTATATATGCATGGCTGAGATTGCTGCAGGTGTCTTGCTCAAAGCCAGCCAGTCACTTCACATCTGAGACTTGCAAGGTGACGCCTGCAGGTGCAGGGGCGCAAGGTCAAGGAGTCCTCAGATCTCTGCACCCACAGATATTTGCAAATGGGGATCAAGGTGTCCTGCAGGAGTATCAGAGCACTCAATTCACCCAGAAAACAAACAATTAAACTGAAGGACAGAAAGAGGGGTGGTGAGTCTTTTAGAGACTTAGAGGTAACACACCCCGACCCCCCACCCCCCTCAATCCCGAACTACTCTTGAAAAGTGCAAGGCCTTCAGTTTTGCTCAAATAATGACACAGCCTCTAAGGATATTTCTTCATTCAAAGTCCTAGATTCAGACGATCTCAAGTAAGGTTCTGCTCAGAGAATAGTGTGCATGAATGAGCACTGGCTTCCAGAGGAGCACTTGCCCTGGGAGGGATAGGCCGATGCTTATTGCCTTGTGCCATATCTGGATGCATACGGGATCTGCTGCATGATACCACACTGTGCACAAGTGCATACTTTAGCCCCTGCTAACCTCTGTTTTTTTTTCTCTCCACCCGCCTCCCTCCTTCTCCTCTCTAACTTTGTTCAGTTTTGCTGACTGGTTGCCTGGTTCACCTGCAGAGCCTTACAGGTCCTAGACTGCACCGCCATTCTTTTGCACTTGCCTCCGGGCCGCTGCACTATGTTCAGCATTACTGCACTTTCAGATCATGCTCCATGAGTGGGGCAACCTCTCTGCACCTAACCCACGGCCCTGCTGGACTGGACCCGTTTGTTCCTCCCAACCCCACTTCCTTGCACCTCGGTCTGTATGCATGCATGACCTAAATTTACTAGGACTAGTAAGTTCGTCTGTCCTGCCCCCTTCCCCTTTTTCTGCCCCCTCTCTCTAGTTTGGTCACACCTGTAACACTTCATTCACTTGCACTAGTTTCAAGGCCTAAGAATGATTACTGTATTCCCTTGTTCCCTTCCCACCTTGAAGCGCTTTTGAAGCACTCCACCTGTGCATAAGCGCTGTATAAATAAACAATTACAATTACAATGATGCGGTGTATGGAGCAGATGCCCTACATCCTTACCTCTTTGCAATGCAAGTGCAGCCTTGACAGATTAACGGAAAGAGAGCAAAGAATATGGGCCTCATTACGAGTCCGGGGGTAACCAAGGCGGTAAAACTGCCTGGTTACCGCCGGACTGGTATTACCATTCTGCCTCCGTGACTCCCGGAATTACCAGGGCATTACGACCCTGGTGTCCCGCGAATTCCGGAGGCGGAATTCGGTAAGTCCCCATTCTCATTGAGTCCCATAGGACTCAATGGGAATGGGGAGTGGAAACACCGGCACCATCTCGTGATGGTGTCGGTGTCTCCTCGTCCGCCTGCAGGCGGCAGGTGTTAAACCTACCAGGTCAGACCTGGCGGGAAGATCACCTTCCGCCTGCAGGTGTCGGGATCGGGCGGTCCGGAATTAACAAATTAAGAGTGGCGGTGGGTTTACCGCCACTGTTAATTCCAGACCGCCCGACCTGTAATGAGGCCCTATGGCCCTGCTTCACACTGCATTTGCCAATGGGGGTTTGCCATTATACAGAACCTCTGTGAATTAGGTCCAATGTCTCCAAAGCTGATGTTGACTTCTCAAGCAGCTGCTCTGCCAGCTCTTTCCATTACTGGGAAAATGCAATGCTGCCCAAAGTAGGGCAGGAAGGGTGGCTCTAAGAGAAAGATATTGGCAAGCCACTGTGCTCCAGTTACTAGGGCTGTGGCCCCTACATTGAAGGGGTACAGAGACTTACAGGGTTTGCCACTGGTTATTTTCTCATTCATTTTGCAATGGGTATCCGTAGCAGTGGGCAGGGAGGGGTCCTTCACAAAACGGAAGTGGCTCACAAAGGACCTCTGTATGTAGTAGTTGCTTTGTATGTAATGCTGCCGGCGATGAGAACCAATGGCAGCGTTACCCCACATCACAGTTAAGGCTTGATTAGCCCTTTGGATCCCTACACCTACCTTGCTACCAGAATGCAGGCACCGAAGTCTGGCGCTGGTGCATTAGACATCCACTCCTGTGCTCGCAGCTGTGCACTGTCAGGTACAGACACAACTTTCATACTGAATGTTAGGCAATCAGTGTACGCCTTCCCAGCACACCGCTTTACTCAGCTGCAAACATGTGCATCTGGCACTGGCCAAAGGTCGAGCCACTTCAAAACAAAAGAGATGATGGATGGAAGGTTTAGAATACCCAAACTTGCTGATGTCACTAAAAATGATTTCACTATTTCTCCAGCCTCATCGATGTGTCTTTTGTTATTTATTTTCATTTTTTTGTTGAAAATGGGACGTGCTTCGTCAAGAAGCACCGTACAAATGGCACATTGTTGTCTGGAACAGACTTATTGCTGGGCGCTTTACAAATCTTTACAAAGTCAGGATACAGTATTTATTTATTTATTTATTTATTTATTTATTTATTTATTTATTTGTTCTTTGCTTGTTAGGCACTTATACCGGAAGCAAATACTGTTTCAAAGCACCTACAGGGCAACCGGGAGTGTACAGGGGATGATAGAAAAATACAACTACAATGAATCAAAATAATAAATATTAGAAAAAGCAATGGGGGGAGACGAACCTACTATGCCTTGTGAGGGTAAGGAACGTTCAAGCGCAGAAGGGAGAGGGAACGGGATAGGTGCTTGTGAGTGAGCAGCAGGTGAAGTGCAATGTATGGTAAGTGCGAGCCTCCAAGGGTGGATGGTCAGCCAAGGCAAGTGCTGAGGATAGACAGCAGTTGGGATGATACGATGTGGGAGGTCAGGGCCCAATGATGCATAAGGGCTACTGCGCAATTAGCAGGGGACAGAGGGAGGGAAGGAAGAGGTAAAGAGGTAGGTCTTGAGGCTCTTCTGTAATTTAAGAAGGTTCTGCTCAAGACAAAGAGGGAGGGGGAGGCTGCTACAAAGAAGGGAGCCAGCAGAGGAAAGTGATCGACCACCTGCTGTCTGTTTAGGGAACACAAGGAACTGGTGCCAGAGGAGCGCAGATTAAAGTGGCTTGAGGTTGGGGGAGGAGCTATATACTATAAACGTGAAGAGTGAATACTTTGTCAGCAATTACAGCATTTAGAGATATAGACATATACACAGATCTGCAATCCAGTCATGATAGTGGTTGGGCAGATGAAATATGTGCGTCTGTATGGGATTTATAAAAGGTGTATCCACGTAAATTCAGCAGACTGGGCACTAAGTTTCTGTCCACGCATTCTATTCCTTTTCTGTCTATCCCTTCACATGTCTCAAAAACGGGTGTGGCCTGTTCACGAACGGGCTCGCAACATCTACACTCTAGATGGAGATGAGATGGTTCTCCAAAAAACAGAACATTGAAACTAAAAGTGGGTCAGCCATTTTGGTGTCAGAATGACTGAATGCGTGTCACAGTATGACCTTCTGAAAGAAAGCAATAACTGTAGGAATCCCCTTAGGCCACACAGGGGGCCCTCACTATGTTGATGACGCATTGCCTCCTTTGAGGGAGCACTAAGGTAAGAGGTGATGATGAACATTTGATGATGAGAATGTCCTTGGCAAAAGGTTGAATTGCTTTTTTATGATTTGTTTCACAAAATCTATCTCTCCCTTTTCCCCTACTCTAATGATTAAGTGAGAAGTATGTTTGTAAAAAAAAATAAAGACTGTAAAGTTTATTGCAGAACAATTGAGTGACTCATGCCACCCTTTTCCACACAAAAAATAGAGATCAGAGGTCTGTGATTTAACCATGTTTCCTATTGGCTGGGTCTTTCTTTTTCCTCGCATTGATGGCTCGCAGCAACTCTCGCTGGCCAGTAAAGGAAGGCATAGCTGCTTCTTATGTGATTAGGTTCTACATCTCCTGACACTGGTAAGAGCGATGCTTCTTATTGATTTCCTAGCAAGATACAAGGACGACTCCGACGCTGCCTAAACTGGACCTCCATGTCATCCCCGTCTGGAAAAAGGGGATTACCGGCAAAGGTGTAATCATCACGGTGCTCGACGATGGCTTGGAGTGGAACCACACCGATATCTATGCCAATTATGTAAGGTCTTCCTCCGGTACTCTGATGTTGCATGCCAAGGTCTAAACCCTATTTTATCGTGCCTCTGCCATTCGCTGTGTTAAATGAAGTGCTCTGGAACAGGCCATCAGGGAGGGTACGCAGAATCTCTTCGCGCACAACACAAAACAGTTTGCAGCCAACATTCTGTGCCCTGTCCATTGTAATTGACAAATAAAGCTACATTCATGTTAAAGGAAAATAGAGTCTTCCATTTTCACTGAAATTGAACACTAGGTTAATGCAGGCGATAATGCCTCTGTTAAACAACGAGCCATGTTTTGCAGTATACGCTCCATATCCAGAACATTAACTACCAAATACATATGACCGTACATTTTAGAACAAAGAGCTCTAAAGAAACTATCAGTCCTTGTGTACGGGTTCTCATAGGCTTGCTGCTGTGGCGGATCCTCTACCTTCAGGGCATATTATTGTATTCAATTTTCTCAGGAGCACTATATTTATATCACGTCATCTACATAACAGATCATCGGAAGCAGCCACCAAGACAATCCAGCTTTCATGCATTATAATCTTAGAACCGGGTCTGGCAAACTTTACCCCTCCAGATATTTGAGCGTGCAACTCCCAAAAGCCTCAGACAGTATTTTCTGTGTGGAGGGACTATGGAAGTTGTAGGACAACACATTTGGTGGGTGACCAGTTGGCCAACCCTCTTTTAAGGTCTCAGACACACTAATCTCTTGGGTCTGCCTCTGCCCACTAACGCAGCAAAGTCTCAGTGGAGATTGGTCCCATGGTACCGTTGGCAGTGACCTGTGAGCAGGGACCCCATATTCTATTCCTTGTTAACTTAGATCCAGAACCTTGTTGAGAGGAGTTCACAGAAAGAGGCTGTTACCATGCAATCATGCGGTTGGATCCGTGAATTTCCCAGACAAGCTTGTATGCTTTCAGAAGGGGTAACTAAGCATCTTAATATGAGTGATGCATTTCTAATCTCGTTTGCATCCTCTCCCACATCTGCGTATTACGTTTTCTACTTTTTGCATTGTAAGGATGCTTAGTTTATTGCAAAACGAATTCTAGTAGAGTTTGCTTTTACAACACCTTAGATAACTAACCAAACAATGATGTTTCCTAGATTACCTATGCCATATACTATCATTGCATTTCTCTTTTGTTTACATTGTTTATGCCATTTAATTGACCCCATCCCTTCTAAGTAGAAGCCTAATGCTCAAACTATTGTCAACATCTGTGCCTTGGCCACTTGCCTCGCGGCTTCGTGTCTGTCTTGCAGTTAATTTGACTCTCCTTTTGATAATAGTCCTGGCCAAGGTTACTAAAACACTACACCCTCTCCCCTCACCGCTGAAACATACGGAACGGTTCGTACTGTTGGCCATGGCACAATACTGACATACATCTTCCCTATGTTGCAGGATACGGCCCTCACACATCATCCACACATCATCTTTGATATGTTGTGGCCATATTAATAATGCGATTGCCATGGATCAGTAAGACAAGAAAATTAAGCTCAGTTATCTAACATGCAATCACATGGATGACGTCATAAACACTGCAAGAATTAGAATTATGGAAAACCATTTTTTTTAAAAGCAATGTAAGAAAATCATTTTCATTGAATAATTTAGAATATCTTTTTATAGGATCCAGAAGCAAGCTATGATTTTAACGATAACGATCATGACCCGTTCCCCAGATATGACGCAACAAATGAGAACAAGTGAGTTGGTATTTCATTTATTGATGTTTTAACTGGTAAAACGTATCTGTTTTGTATGTTATGTGAGCCAGACTCACTATGAATTAAATAAGTGAGGCACTCGGTGTAGAGAGATTTAATGTAAATTAAATGCGTGTTGGGGTGGTGCCTTACGGTATCGATGTTTAATGTGGTTTTCCCCTCAACTCTGTTACACCAATGGTGCAGAACCTGTGAAGCGTGTATTGACATGTTTAAATAACATGTCCTTCACACAAAAGGCACGGAACCTGCAAAGAACCTTTATTTCATTCAAATTAAGCTAATGTGGAACACAGCTTTGGCAAACATGAGGACACATATACCAAGGGATTGGCGATCTGCTTCTGCACACCATGTGAGAAATGGTGACACATGATTGAAGTGAAAGAGAACCCGGGCTGTGTTCATTGTATTGTGATATGATAGATTAGGTTATCTATAACGCGCTGAATACCCAGAGGTTTCTAAGCACGGACGTGGGGACCGAACCTGTGTTACTCCATGTCGTCTTGCTACCAAGGCGAGCACGTTGCCGCTGAGCTATCCTCCCATCATGGCGTCTTAAACTGATGTGCCATGCAAGAGATATCTGCATGCCGTCTCCAACTGCTTTCATTGGAAGGTTCGGACTCTATATGCCGAAGACACACAGATTTGTGCCCATGTGTGGTCTATGTTGGCAGTCAGCGGTCTAGTTCATTTTCTGAATTGTTTTATTGCCGAAGACCACTTTATGAAACACATTTTATTTTTTTAATTGGATCTAGTGCTTGTTGCCCCGTGGCCCAACCCCAGCATTGGCCCGTTTGGCTGTCAGCTTTGGGCGCATTATCATAAGCCATTTTCTAAATTGGGATTGTGTTGTGAAGGTCATAAGTCAGTGCTAGCTTGGCTTACTCTTTCAAAAACAATGTTTTCGCTTGACCAATAGGAGATAGTTTCCTTTTGCGGCCAGGGCATGAAGCCACTTTAAGTTGCCTTATGTAATACTTCATAGCCATTAACACAGGAAGCACTTTGGGGACTTACTGCTGTAGTCACCATTTCATTTTGACTCTTCCTGCCGACATTACTATTCTAATTCAGAAAACTATCTGCGGCCATCTTATACGTATGTGAAATCACAGTGGCCCCTTACATTCCTATGCAAATTCTTCATGTTCCAGGTAATACCAGTCGGGTTGATCTCCTCTCAAGTCTCTCGATGAGAGCGGTATTTGGTAAGGTATCGTTGGCTTCAGCTGAGGTCTAGCAAGAGCAACCTCTTGATTTCGGGTACCATGTACTCTTCCCACAGAGAGCATCTGCTCCTGGAATGTCACATATGTCTGTTGAAGCAATTCGTCATTTTTATTTGCTTTTGATGGAACCGGATTTCCGAATAAAGAAGCAAAGAGTAAAAAGACTATAGGGGTCCTTCCTAGGGTCCTGAAGAAGCAGCAGTTCGGACACTCTTTGCCATATTCTCCTTTCAGAGGGGCCTGGCACATAAATCCAGACTGACCTCTGTATCCATGGCTTTTATCACCTCACACGGAACTCGACCATATGGGGACAGTGGAAAACATATGTGTCACAAAAGAAAGATGGCAGCCATCATTAAGAGGGATTCCAACAGACTGCACCTGCTTGTTAGAGGCCATGGGAATCCAGCTTCTCTATGGACTTCAGGATACTGTTCTTGTAGAGATGCTTGAGGATTTTCGCAGTACACTGGTGAACACAATGGGGCAAATCCATTTTGGAGTTTCCTCATGGGGTTCCCGCGCCATGCAAGCAATCCTAAGGGGATGTGGATGAGAGGGGGAAAGGTCATATAATGCTTTTTTCACTGTCTTTTTCCTCGTGAGGACCTACGTGAATGAGCTTGTCTTTGTCTCGACCACAAACGACTGTTACTTTAGATTCCTCAATACCAGATAGGGGCACTGTACTTTGTGTAATGTCAATACCATATACGTTTCCCAGGTCACTGGACCCACATTTCAGTGTTGCAACAATAGGAATTCTGTGCTTTTTACCCCAGCATTTGGAAGTATAGACGTCTTTACCCTTTATTGAGTCATGTCACCTGCAGCCCACTAAGGTGTACCGCGGTGCGTGATTTGTTCTCTTAAAGGATACGGATCTTGTCTCCCACACACTCGTTTACAAATATGACTTCCTAAAAACCAGCACTGGCAATTGGGCCAGCTCTTGCAGGTTCCGAGATACGGCACCAGAATTGTAGCTGGATTTCGGGATCCGACCAGAGTCAGCTGCCCCAACCCATGCTCTGCGCTGGACGGAATTTCTCTTTTTTAAAAAAGAAAGCGCCTGCGACGGCATGGAGTTGAGAGGCAGAGCACCACATTGCCACAATGACCAGCCCCTCCAATCAGAATGTAGCACACAAAATTGCGAATGATGGGCCATTAGTCACTGAATGGTTTCGTGCCTGCATTCTGATGGGAGGGGATGTGCAGTCAGGTGTGGGTAGTTGTCATGCATTGTAGGCAGCTTTGCCTCTCTGCAGGTGGGCATGTGTCATCTTTGACACACTCTCTGATTCACTTTGATACAGCTCACAAGCTGCAGGAAAAGCAAACTGTAACTTCCTCCGGTGACCCCGTGCAACGGGTCACAAGAGGAAGTTACAGTCCTCAGCCACAACCTGGTTTATTTATTTATTTATGCAATGTATGTCAGATACATGGATCTGGATTATTTATTTATTTATGCAATGTTTGTCGGATACCTGTATCCGACAAACTTTGCATAAATACATAAATATACAGGTATCCGACAAATATTACATGAATAAATAAATACCTATATTAACATTGAAACTATCCCACACGATGCAGCCACCCAAATGCTGAGGGGAGCTGCAGGAGCTGTGCCCGGTGTGGTTCAAGTAGAAGAAGACGTTGCTTGTGGTGAACAGAAATCAGCAGGTTTTAAGAATGAGGTTGCAGGACAATGCCTCGGTTTAAAGCAGGATTTTGGACATTTTCTTTGATCGGAGGTCAACTGGCAGCTAGGCCCCCCCCCACACCCCATACTCCTCGGACAACGCCCCCTCTATACCCCCCCCAATTTATTTTCCATTTCCACCACTGGTTAAAACTAAGACTTTTTTAAAGCTATATGTGGCAGAGAGAACAGGAACCTGCGGGGCACATGTTTCATCATGTCATGATTTCATTGGGTCCTTTGATAAGCAAGCCTATTCTTGTTGTCTTGTATTTCTTAATCACTTCCGGATCAGGAAGACACGGCCAGGCTGTCTTTCATCTGGTTCTAAGCTCCTTTCAAAAGGTCTAATCGGCACACGGGTTCCAACTACCTGTCAACAATTACGTCCCCATTTTAAGCGATTCGTTGACATATGTACGGTCATTACTTGCCCGGATGTAGCAAGCTGATGCCTGTTTGGAGCATTTATTTTGGCTTGGAGCGCCGTCTCCTCAGGGTATTTACGGTAAATGGATTGTGTGTGGGCTGTACTCTGCCTCGGTGATGTGTTCTGCGCAAGCACCAGCCAGCGGTGCCAGGACTGATAACGCGTGTCCTCTGCTGCGTGATTACCATAGGCTGCTGTGGCAAACTCATGTATTCTTGCTTTCCTGCTGATTAGCTCTTCTTTTTAATAAATCAAGCGAACATCGCGCAGCTGTTATTGTGTTGAGCTAAAAGATGTATTTATGGCTTGCGTCCCGCTGCTATGGAGACAAACGTCCAGTACAAAACGCAGTTCTTCAAATTAATAATTTTCAAAGCAGGGCGGATTTCAATGGTGTGGCCGAATAATCTCCATTTTATTATTTCTGTCTCTCAGCTCTCCTCTTTCACCCTGTGCTCCTCCTTATCTACCTCTGTAGCTTCTCGTCCCTCCACCCTCTCACAAGTGCCCGCCCGTTTAAGACCCTATTCTCTCTATTTCTCTTTCTACCTACCAACTTTCCCACTCTAACTGCATGACTCTTTCCCTTGCCTCAGCCCCTTTCCGTCCATCTCTCCTTGCACGGCATTCCTATGTTTCCCCCCTCCCCCACCCTTCTCTTGTTCTTCTTTCAGTCTGATTTTCGCGTTTCTCACCTTTTTGTCGCTCCATCGACCACATGCCATGCTGCCTCTCCCTGGCTGCTCGTGTGCCATCTCGTTGCTGCTTTCTCCATCCGTTTTTCAATCATGTTTTCTCTTTTTTCTCACTGAAACATGCAATATTACTTCTGTAGTAAGTGCTCTGATACCGCCCCACTCTGCCTGCTGCAGCCTTTGCTGCTTGGGAGGGGCATTCTGGTGTGCCCCAATTACTAGCACTCTAAGAGGCTACCCAGTCTTGCCTTGGCTTTGAGCCAACCCTGATTTACCAGTCTGTCTACGAGCCTCATTATGGTGAGCCTGGTGGTAACAGTAAAACCGTGTGGTCATTTAAATACCACATATCTTAAAATACCACCAGTTTATTATGAGTTGGGATTGTGTGGGATATCTATGGCATGAAGTACATAGATAATGCTGTTGGAGAACCAAGCTCATCCATCAATTTTAGATGATGACAAACAGAGACAGCTTTATTTGTTTCTAACTGTGCATCAGTGCAACTCATCTTGCATATGCCAAATCTTCAGAAATGGCCAATAAAATAAGGATTATTACAAAATTAGATCCTAAGTTATGTTCCAATAGTTTTTATTTAATGCTCTGACAAGCTGAAGCAAAAAGCCAACTTGTGTTTCGACTAGAAAGGGCTTCCTCAGGACTATGGCTAATCTTGTATTCAAATTCTCAATAGTCAGCTGTTTCCTCTAAAAGTTATGTCTAGTGGCAAAAGGTTGCCTATAGGACTATTCTTACTCTGGGGCTATGTCGCATCACTTTTCCAGTTAGTATGCAGTTAGATGCTGATCATATAGAGAGATTTATTTTTCGGAGAGTGTATATAAGCGCTGTGTTTGGCAGTGGCCTGTTAGTGCCGCAAGCTTTATTCATTGACTTGCAAGACAAGGAACCATCATTCTACATCACCAGGAGCTGCCCACACTAGCTAAACTCGCCCTCCAGACCCCTCACCTTCATAGGACATTAGTCACCAGACCACTTCGAAGCCAAAGAACATTCTAGAATTCATCACTAGGAATTCCAGTCGATGCATCTCACCTCCCACCAAGACAATGAATCCTTTCATTAGTCTTTAATCCTTCCACAGTGTCCACTTCTGTTGCCGTGCCATACGACAACTTCTTGAACCGAATTGTTCCAGTCCTGTCATCTGCTCATGCTCAAACTCGCTAGAAGCAAGCAAGGGCAAATTGAAATCTTTAATTCAATGCTTCAGTATCCCACAGATTTCACTGAAGGCTAAATATTACTAAGGCTTTGCAAACCTTATGTGAGTAGGAGGTTGGGCCAAAATCCATTTTTATTTGGCTCATATGTTTTATAGCTCATTTTATGTATTTGTTTTTGTTCACTTTATTTCTCTTCTCCCACAGTATAGAATGGGGTAAATAACCCATATTTTCATATGCATTATTAGATAATATCCTCACTGGATTTAATCACCTAATCCAGAGAAAGTCACCGGTTTGAATGTTGTTGGAGTAACTCCATCTTTCATCAATTGAGGGTTAACAAAACGACTGTCTCAGTGTTGTGTAATATTAAAACATGCTATTGGCAGCAACATACAATTATATCGGTACAGTGTGCCATAAAAGTGGTCAGTGGTATCATATTATTATTCAAGTTGGCCACTGTTCTCTAAGTATGTGAAAGCTCATTAATGGGGGATGGCCTTGAAATGGCAATCTTCAGATCAGCACTGTAAAGTATCCTGCTATGCAATAGCACAGCACATTCCACTGACTATACCATGTAAGACATCAGAACCTAATGGGAATGTAAAATTATTCTGTATTTCTAGTTGAAAAGGCTCACCTTCCCAGAAAAACACTTACCTGGCCTCTTGCATAGCAGTCACTTTGGGAGGCACTAGACCAGCTTCCCTGTGTTGTCTATATTGATCTGCCACTGTTGTACACAGCTATATGTCCTCACATTACTTGAATCGGGTGCTGTAGTTATGGAGTAACAATATTGGGGGCACAGTATGGCCACCTTCCTGACTGTCTCCCTCTGCTTTTCATTTAGACATGGAACTAGATGTGCAGGGGAAATTGCCATGAAAGCCGACAACAACAAATGTGGTGTGGGAGTGGCTTACAATGCCAAAGTCGGAGGTAAGGGGAATGTGTTATTTTCATATTCTGTTTAGAAATATTTTGGCATAACACAAAGGGAAGGGGCAGGATGCGCCCCCTGATATTCCTGCCACCGGTAGGCAAACACATACATTGGCGCAATGTGATGAAACCTGGATAACGTTGGCTCATGAGGAGGCCTGTGCTCATGGTGCTGTGGAAATGACCAGACCAGATGCACACACATGCCGAGGTATGTAAACAGGAGACTGCAATTGTTCTTTTAGGAAGGTTTTCCCTTTTAATTCTTCCCAAAAGAGCAACCGATGTCTCCTGCTTCTCTAAGCATGTGTGTGCATTGTGGGCAGGACCTTTCAACAGCATGGTAGACAGAGGCACCATTGACCTGAGGCCCAGCCTCTCTATAAAAATTATGCAAGTCTCACAAAAACAACTGGCATGCCAACCCACAGACCCTAATGGAGTGACAGATGTTGCAGCCAAGGGTGGACTGGCCTATAGGCAACTCGTGCGATTTCCCGCTGGGCCTCTGCACCCTGGGCCTCTTTTGTGTGGTTACCTATTTTATTTCCAAATGTTCTTATGGGAAAGAAGTTGGGCTTGCTCAAAATGTGTAATATGGGGCCACTTTTGACAATGTTTTCCAGTGCCTCTTTAGTTTCTCGGTACACCCCTGGTTGCAGCCACTTTACCCTCACACCTAAAGCCTGCAGATTACCAAATCAGTATATATCAGTCATTGTTCAAGCACTTGAATGTTATGGTGAGTGGTGTGAAAAATAAAATGAGCAGCAAGCCCAGTGAGAATTATGCACTTGGTGATTCAAGCATACAACCATTTTTTTATCACAAACATGTTTGTGAAATCTAAAGTTCGGCAGTCATTGTTAGACTTACAAAATGCTGCTTGATTTTCTGCAAAGCAGCTATGATTCCTCATTGGTGCTATTTGTGAATTTTGCTTTTCTCATTGTGGTATTTCAAAAGAGAAGAATAGGTGTGTGTCAGACTGTGCATCGTCGAAATATAATGATATATCAGAAAAAAGTATAAATAGATAGTCTAGGCTTTGATGATATGCTATGCTTAGTAAGACACATGCAATATTCTTATTATGACTACAATAAGCTGGAATATACCTTTATTTTGACAAAAATACATGCCATTGTTAATCTTAAAATGTCCTTCCATCTTGGAAAGTGACACACTCAGATGATAAGCAAAGCTTTGTTTCTTGCCTGTGCTGGTCTCGGATTGGTTAGTAGTGCTGCTCAACCTACACATGTTTAACAGAATGACCTAACAATAATAATTAACAGAAAATAGAAAATAATAAACACCATTGTAGACCATGCAGCCCAGCACTCAGGTTCCTTACAAAGATCTGTCAGCACCACAGAATATCATATCTGCATAAACCTTAACTCTTACCATTTGGGCAACACGCTCTCAGTGTGATAGACGCATTCCTGCAGGACACACGTGATTACAATGTAGGTCCCCAAATATCAGGCTGGACCCCATCACAGGGGATTCCGATGTCACTGCTGCACTCATTTCTCTTGTAACGGTAAGAAAGCAGCCCCTCCTTCAAACTATCTGTGTTCTCTTCTCTGGTTGCACTGCTGTCAGGAAATGCTGGGCTGGCGTGGCAGAAGCAAATATGCACCTGACAATTCAACTCTCACCCACAGAAAGAGAAAGAGAGAGACACACACAGAGAGGCAGACAGAGATGGAGAGAGGAGTACAGAGAAAATATGGAGAGAGTTAGAGGGAGAGAGTGTTAGATCATCTTGCAAGGTACAGCCACATTTTAAAGTGCAAGAAGTGAAAAACAGTGCAATGTTTCTTATCATTTATGGAGAACCACATGACTTCACCCGAGTAAGATATACAATACCACATTTCCCATGCTCATAACCATTTCTAGAAATGCAAAAGTTAAAATTGAAACACTATTCAGTCATCCGGTATTCATAGACGTCACAAAGTGTGCACACGAGAATCTCTGGTTTATCCTTTAGATACTGAGAAAATGGAGGAGCTAAAAAAGTGTTGAACAACAATGCAGTTATAGTTAGGGGCATATATAAGGAGTCATCCAGGCTGAAAGAATACATTTTCTTCTATGACAGGCTGAAAATCCTGTGTATAATGAGCATGCTGACATGATACATTTTTAGGGTATGCCTTTTTGAGACAGAATTAACATCACAGCTGTGTCTTCCTTCATGTTCATCTTTCATGTAACTTTGAATTAAATGTTAAATACACAGTGATATGTTTGCAATATAGCTGTGTATGAATGGAATGGGAACTGTCTGAATTAATAATAACATTAAGTTTAGCATATGTTATGATTTTTGAAAAATTTCAAGAATTTCCTATGTCTGGCAAGTTTTAAGTTTTTAATGTTTTCACTTTTGCAGAAACTTTTGCATCAACTTAATTATTTTTAATGTTCAAAAGAACTATTACATCAACTTGGCTTTTTCAATTAATAACCAGCATCACCAACGTGATTCATATAACCTTCAATTTCTCCAAAAGTATGTCCCAAAGCACCAACTTAATTTGTTATCAATTCATTCATGGATAACTTTTATCGAGGCATAACATTGGCTTGACTTTTAAATCATTTGATAATTACGGTACAACATATTACTTGCTACTTGCCATACACCCTGCAATCATTTTTCTGTATTTACATTGCTAGAACAGCCTCCACATTTTTGCAATCAATGTTTTACATTTGTACTCCTAGAACAGCCTATAATTCTAGAACATCCTACACCTTTTTGCAGTAAATTGTTTATAGAATGATACATCTAGAGCAGCCTGCACATATTTCACTGATAGGTCCATATAAATAAATCATCACAAGCCTAATAGTGAGATACCTCGCGGCTTATTTTACTGTCTTTATTACATTTGTTATTTTGTAACCATAGTCCAATTCACATACTACATATACATTTGAAAATAAAAGAGGAGGGAAGAAAATAAAGAGAAAATATACATCATAATAATTAATTGATACTATTTATTATAAAATAAATGACATATCTTTCTTAGTCTCATATATCAATATTTGTATATATATTTAAACTCACAAAAACATTATTCTCTCTTTTATGATTGTTTTACTCTTTCAATTAATAGTTTATGTTTGCTTCATGTATGTACATTTGGATTCTAATTGCATGTACATAGGAAACATCAGGTTCTTATTTTTTTAATGTCACCAATGTTTTCCTCTGTATATAAACCAATTATAGATGTTCTATATAGTACTGTGAGTATTATAAAACATCCACAATTACCTTGTAAGAGATTGCATATTTTATTTGTTGTGTGTCTCGTAAATTACCAATTTGTTTTACAGATATTAGCAAAATCTCTCCTTTCTCTTAAACCAATTTGATCAATATGCCTGTGAAAACAAGCGAAAATGTCTTGTGTACATATTAGTTCAGGTAATCCTCATCAACAAGTGTCAATTACACTAATACAATTATTAATTCATCAATACCATTTGATGTATTACTGAAGGCATGCTTCCCATTAATCTACCTTGTTTTGGTTCTCATCAGGTTTCTTTCACCACCAATCTATCAGAAAGATTACATTATATATATGTGTTTTAGCATTTCCCTATCTTCTGTTAGGTAACAAAATATATAGATCTCTTGTTATGTTTTGTTTCCTAGGTTTTCTGAGTCTGGGCATTGTGCTCGTTAAACTTTCTACTTGTTGAATCATTCATTCCTACCATAAATTTGAAGTAGAAGAATACAGTATATTAACCATAAGTTCCAGCGTTTTGCATGTTTGGCAGCCATCAATTAGGATTCTTGTATAGTTCATTTCTAGAGATAGAAGTAGGACTATTCAAAATAAAACAATTCATCTGTATGCATCTCTCCATATTGAAATGGTAAAAAACAACAGATTTTGTTATTGAAATGTCCCCTTTTTTATTGTTTTGTGTTTTTTTTTTAAATTCTGCATTAGCATTTATTTATATTCCAAATTTAAAATATTTAACACTGCTTGCTGATGTATTTCAAATTTTTCAAAATGGCACCATTGAATAAGTTTCTGTAAGTTACAATATTCAATATTATCATTTAATGACATTAAAAATTGTGCCTGAGAATATAAATAAATGCTATGATATTAATCAAAAATTAAAACAAAACAATAAAAAATAGGACATTTCAGTTACAAAAGCTGTTGGTTTTTAACATTCCAAGATGGCAAGATGCATAGAGATGGATTGTTAGAGTTTGAATGATCCTATTCTAAAAACAAACTATAAAAGAAGCCTAAAAATGGCTGCCAACCATGTGGAAACGCTTGAACACACAGTTAACATGCTGTGCTCTTCAACTTTAAACTTAAGGTAAGAATTAATGATTTAAACAAGTAGAACGTTTAACTAGCACTATGAATAGACTCAGAAAAGCTAGTAAACATAACTTAACAAGAGATGTATATATTTTCTTTACCCAACAGAAGATAGGGAAATACTAAAACACATATATACAATGTACTCTTTCTGATTGATAGGTAGTGAAAATAAACAGATGAGAACCAAAACACAATAGATTAATGGGAACCATACCTTCAATAATGCATCAAAAGGTATTGATGAATTAATAATTGTATCAATCGAATCAACATTTGTTGATGAGGATTACCTGAACTAATATTGTTCGAAGACATTTTTGCTTATTTACATATGAATATATACCACATTATTTGAAAAGAAAAGGTAGATTTTGCAAATTTATGTACAAAATCGTATCATTTACGAGATACGCAATGAAGACAATATGCACTCTTTTACAAGGAAATTGTGGAGATTTTATAATACTCACTGTAGTATAAAGAAAATCTAGAATTGCATTATATAAAGAACACATTTGTAACATTACAACAATAAGTACCTGCTGTTTTCAGGATACATGCAATTGCAATCCAAATGTACATACATAATATAACAATATTGATATATGAGAATAATAAATTAATGATTATGATGCATTTGTTATCTTTCTTTTTCCTCTCTCCCCTCTTCTTTCTGAAATATATATATATATATATATATATATATATATATATATATATATATATATATATATATTAACTGTATGGACTGTGGTTAAACAATAGTAAATATAAGAAAAACAGTAAAACCAGTCCTGAAGAAGCTCACCATTATGCCAATGAGGACTTATATGAGCCTATGAGTAAAACACGTGTGGGCTGTTCTAGGTGTATAATTATATAAAAAATGTACCGCAATAAGGTGTAGGCTGTTCTAGCATTATAGGCTGTTCTAGGAGTACAAAAATAGAATTCCAATAAGGTGGAGTCTGTTCCAGCCGTATAAATACAAAAAAATTATTGCATGGTGTATGGTCTTTAAGCAATAAGGTGTACTGTTATTATGAAAGTATTTGAAAGTCAAGTCAATGTTATTCCTTCTGTAAAAGAATGAATTGTGCAATTTTTATTTAGCAAATATGTACAGGTATAGTGTTCATGAACTTGCCTAAATGCAGCAGAGGATCTAACATATATCAACAAGTAAATACATTCTTATTTAAAATATTGGTGAAACCAGAATCAGAACCGGCACCTGTGGTACTTGAAAATGTAGTATGATATGTTTGTATTGCCAGATAGTAGAATCATTTTATAATAATCTTTATATTGAGTAAAATACATGGGGACAATATTTCATAACTTTCCATAGCTTCCATAACTAGGACATCTCAATTGAGCAGACAAATTGATATAAATTTGTTTGTGGGATAGGAATCCCAGAAAACAAATACTTTTAAAGTTTGTGTGAATATTTGTAGTTGTACTTTCATCACATTGACCAAGTGACAAGAGAGGGTACTCTAGATCAATACTGAATGGAAAGCTGAACTATTGGAGAATGCATTTTGCACCTGTTCAGCCTGTGAAGTGAATATAATATATACTGGTAGAAAGAGACTCCTAACTGCAAGTTAAACTCCTACCCTGGCAGGTGTTGGTGTGACTGATGTTATAGGGGACTCTCCCTGCACAGACAGAAGGATGACATCTTTCATTTGGTAAATTCCTCAAATGTATGAAGAGCGGTTACAGCAAAGTTATAGGGAATGTTCTTTCCTGCAAAAACCCTAATGTGATAAAATTCTTCTTGAAAAAGGAGTGTGCACGTGGTTGACTGCTTCTCACATTCTCATATGTCCACTGCAAAGAGCCTAATCCTTAAGTAGAAGCTTGTCAAATGTACCGGTCCTGTTCAGCCAGCTTCTGGGGCAACCATTATTCCAGTGCTGGGATGGCAGCATCTTTATTTGGGAAGAGTTATTCCTCTACACGTTGGATAGGTATTTGAAGAGACAGCAATGAATACATGCTCACTGAGAATTCAGATGCACTCCCTCTTAGTGATATTGCAACATCTTTCCTATGAGTGGCTGCCTTAACCTGAGATGTGTACGCACTATGGAAAGGAAGTGTTATGTCCTGTCCTCCCTCCTTTACAATGCCAGCCACTTGTAGTCTCTTCAATATTGGTGAACCTGCAAAGTCTCTTTGCAGATGCCCATACTGCTGTGGACTGTCACCTACATATTGTTTGGTATCTTGCTGTCTCTTTGTCATGCCTGTGAAGAAATACCCTCACCCTGGTCTCTTGTTTAATCTGCTGCGGGGTGTAATCAAAAGTCCCTAACCAACTGAACTGAAGGGCCCAACCTGCCAAATTCAGAAACCTGCATGCTGAAAAATTGGGCTTATTTAGGCAGGCTACGCCGGTGTCTTTCTGGAAGGGGATATCCAGAGAAGGCTAAAACAAAAAATGTAATCCAAGTGCAGATTGCAAAAGCACATCACATCGCGGGTTGAGAAATAAATGTAGCAATATTTTCACTGAAACTGTCACCTACCAGAAAGGGGGTGCACTGTGACAATTCAGAAAGACTTTTCAGCAGTGAGTGGAACAGCCCTGCACTTTCATCGCAAAAGCAAAGTGAACTCTGATCAGTAAAACACACTGTGTATCAAAGAATAAAGGCTGATGGTAGAAAATGCAATATGTGAGTTCCTTTCAGCCAATGACAAATGGTGGGTGTCTGGGCAAAGTTCACAAAGAACTCCCCCACTGAAAGCCTGGTTTGGGCATACCAGGCTGTTTACAACTGCAATCAAATGTGGCCTGGGGTGGTGGGGGGGGGGGCGATGGTCAAAAATCAATTTTTCCTAGACCTTCTGTCTCTGAAGGCAGGTCTGAGCAGGCAAATGGCTTTAGTTGGTGCATGATAGGACTGTGTGGAGGGGGATCTCTGTGTTGCTAAGGCCCCAGGTATTTAAAAGCTGTAGGCTACACTTCAAACAACAAAGAGACTAATAAAAACACTGGCCAAGAAAGGCAAATTGTGCTGGGGACAGGAGGGTTCAAACAGCCATAAACTAAAGAGTTCCTATTAATTTAAAAGGACTATTATCATTTAGGCATTTTTATCAGCAACCAAATGTGATACTTCCTTGATTCATGTGTCATTCCTAAGGTCATTTCCAGGTGATTTATTTGAAATAAAATTCATCCACCTCCGCCTTAGGGAATGGTAATGGTGAGCTAAAAGGTGTTCCTGGCTGCTATGAACATGTCCCAGATTTAAGAGTTGGTGAACTGGTGGGAGTAGAACTAGGAATGTCAGTAATAAATTACATGTTACTTACTATTCTGCGTTTTGTAAAAATGGCAGAAAATTGCCAAACGTCCATGCAACATGTTACAGGCCTGTCTTTCATTTTATTTAATTCCCCATGATTAGCTGAATTGGAAAATATATATATGTTATGGCAGTTATTAGCAAATTCTAAAATTTTGCCACATACCTAATTTTTACCAAAAAGTAGACTTGAAAACAAAAGGAGATTTCAGTTGGAAGTTGTTATCCGTCTGTTTCAGAATCCTAAACCAATCCATAGAGAACAGCTGGACTTGGGAGGAGAGAGAAGGGTATCTGTCTAATCCTGGTTGCGAGAACTCTCGCAGGCAACTGCCAACAATTGAAACTGTGATGATGTCATCACTGCTATATAAAGTGGATGCACTATGGGAGAAGGAACAGAGCTGCTAAAATTACCACAATGAGAGCTGATAAAACTTATCATCTGACAGCCACAAGGAAACACCAAAAGGAGATTTGACTGAGATTGCATCTGGATGGAGCTGCCTTTTGTTGGGAACCTGTCTGGGTCCTATGGTGGAGCGCTGGTGGCCATCCTTGGGAGTGGAGTGACCAGAACCCTGCCCTGTCCTTCCAGAGGGTCCTGATATGCAGCTGGCTTTCAGTAACTTTAAAAAACAGAGGCTTTCTATGTAAGTAGAATTGAACCCTTTGAAACTAAAAGGTGGGGGAATCTGCTGCCCTTAAATCCTTTCCCTTTATATTGGGCGGGGGAGAGGGCAACACTGTGTAGATCCTTAGCCTATTTAACTAAAAATGTTAATTTGATTAATTCCACAGGTTGATTTAGTTAAAATTCAAAATTAACAAAGCTCATTCCCAGTGTGTACTGAAAACTATATACTGTAATTTAATTGGGTAATCTTTTTGTTCAGCTTTCCCAAACCAGGCCTTTAGGTGGATGGGTCTGACAATATATATATTTCCTGTTCCCCAGCCTGGTTCTTGGCTCATTGGTGGGTCAGGGAGGGATCCAAGAGGCATGATATGAGACTAAGATAGGGCTGAATAAAAGAACTGATATCAATCGTTTCTTGCGTGCCACTTAGATTGGGGAGGGAAGCAACTCCCTGTGTTGAGGGTGGCCTCTCAATAAAGTGTTAAACTAGCGTATTGGATAATGGCAAAAAGCACTGATTTTGTGTCATAGGTCAACATATTATGATTATGTGTGGCAAAATGGCAAGAAGCCAAACCTCGGCACTATAGCTGTCCCCTTAATTGGGGACCTGTATCACCTTTCATTTAAGTACTTAATATGTGCAAGATGGCCTGCGCACTCTCGAGGATAGCTTGTGCTTCGTCATTCACATTGTGAACATTTACTTAAATCATTGATTGAGGTGTTTCTGACCCACTTAAAAGTCCGGAAAATTCCAAGAGAAATCTTATGTGAATGCCTGGCTTTCTCTACCACTGTTGCTGTAAAACCCCAAGTTCTGGACTTGGTGTCTTCCATCTTGCACGAGATTAAGGTGACTCAATGTGTAACTATTCATGTTTTCACAGTATAACCTGGACTGCCGGCTGAATCTCAAGTCTCTGTTTTTTCGCAGAGATTTGAAGGGTTATACAAACACCTGGAGTGCTAATGGGAATATCCTCATGATCACTATTTCATGGTCAGATTGCAGAAGTGAGATACTCCTGTATTTGTAGTCAAAACTATGTTGCTGCTGTTTTAAGACCAGTTACACTTGAACCCTTTGTATACCTTTTAATTATCTGCAGTTTTGCAAAAGTACATTTTGTGATAATATTCTGTGAAAATCTATGGAATGTATAATGACCTAATAACCTGTTTATTACAGAGTACATCATGAGGGTTCATGCTTGCTAGCAAATCGTGAAACCTCTTGTTTTTGTAAACCCCTTGCTTGAAATTAGATTCAAAGTTTCATATTAGGCCAACATAGAACATAGAGATGACCGATTCTGGCCATCCACAATAATCACCCTGCACCTTACAGACCAGCTCTCAGTCTCAGAGTTTGCTACACAGCCTTTTTCTATGTAATTTCCATGCAATTATTTACAACCACTTGTTTTTCCTAAAGCAAAACTTTAAAAAAAAATTGACATAAGATGCACATTGAGTGTGTAACTTCTTAGCTTTCAATAACTGTCTTGCCTTTCGTGATGACAGGGATGGCTGTTAGCACACTCTTCTGATTGCTGTGTATCCCACTAGTGTCATGCATCTCTAAAATAGACGTTTACTTCGTCTGTTGTCCAAGCTCTAAGAAGAGTTACTGGGTTGCCCCCAGAGACATCTTTATGGGAGGGCAAAAGGGGCACTTGCCCAGGGCCCCCACATTTGTGCGGGGCCCCAAAAAGGCTGCCTGATCTGAAGAAGTAAGATTACATTGTTAACCAGTCTTAAATAGCACACATCAGGATATATCATGGGGTGCTGCAGAGTCCTTAAACCCATTGCCTTTCTGTTTTGACAAGTACATTCTGCCTTGATCAATTCATCATGTATTGCTTTCTGTGTTCAGTGTGGTATACATAGTTTGTGTGTTCCTTACGGCACAATTCTGTAGAATTCTTTCCTTCCTGTGGGAATTATGTTGATCATGTGCAATAGGCAACAGTGAATGCATATTGATAAATTGAGTGTGACAATGGTTCAGAAGTTAGCTCAGGGTGTGAAGCCCCCATTGCAGAGACATGTGTTCATATTTCAAATTAGAATATCATATTCCAGCAAGGCTGGCTGAGCCTTTCCTATGTCTGAAGTTTATAAATCTGCCTGCATATGTACTTGGTTTTGCAGAACAACATCTGCTGGTATCAGCAATGTACCTGTACCAGATAGGGAATGCTATAAAAACGAACTTGTCATCCGTATGGTGATGGTCTAGAAATTGGTTTGTTCAGATGAGGTGTTGTAAAACCTAGGCAATCGCCTCCAACGATGGCATAAACTGTTAGTCCAAGAGGTGAATATAATACGTATCCAAATTCAAGACTATGGAACGAAAGCGTTCATGCTTGTATCCTGGCTTTGCCATCAGACGATACAGTGATCCTGGTAAAATCATCTAATATATCTTACATTACTTCGCAGTCTTCTGTGAGGTTTGCCTTCTTGCATGCTTCTGGCATCGTTTATCCCATTACTCGATCTTTCTTCTTATGTAGACCATTTGAGTGGAAGGGGTGGTAGACAGAAGAAAGCGGACCAGATGTTGCAGGCCTTAGGAAAGCATATTTCAAGATCTGCTTGTTTGACACAAAAAACGGTTAGCTTTTTGGTAAAAGCAAAGGTTTTTATGCACGTTTATAAATGAAAATGTCACAAGCCATTGTTTTGGAAGTATTTAAAGCTTTAAAATACAAAAGACAAACCCAGATTACATTTGTACAATCACACTGCTACCTTTTTTGAAATATTTGAAAGGAACTTGGGGTTGGTCACCCTGAGTTACCTGGGGGCAACCAGACGTGGACTCCCTGCTCACTGTGCTCAGAGAGACAAAGCTTCACCTCACTGATGATGCCCAACAAGGCTGAAACACGTGTATGGGGTTGCTTTTGGCACTCTTGTTCAGAGAGGAATTGCCATAGCATTTCGGTGCTGGACTGCCCATGTGGGTGGGACAAAGACTGATATGCAAATGGATATTTCCCATCTGTGAAAGGTACAGTGAGCAAAAAGCGTGTGCTGCAAACTCTCATCTCAGAACAGGTTATCATGCCATGTTCTTTCTGGAGAGGAGCACCTGCTACCTTTTTTGAAACACATTGATTGGTATGCTGGTACTTATATATTTCCCTTGATGATGGAGAGAATGAAGATGGAATCATTCCCATTTTGCATAGAACCCTTCTATAATATTTTGTTAACAATGGTCATGTTTGATAATGTGATTTGTGTACATTACAAGTCCATTTTTATAAAATGAGATTGTTTTAGTTAATGGCAAGAACTGGAAAAGAAAGTGTTCAAATGCAGAAATTGCAGTGTTGGCACAAATCCCAGCTTCACCCCGTCAGCCCTTAACCAATGTGTGATCCTGGGCATTTCATTTAATCTTATATTGCCAGTCCCTAAACCTTTCAAAATTGTCAGCCCTTCAGAGTGATTTCCTTCTCATTGTATGATCTTCATAAAAGACTTATTCATGGTTTCACTGGCTATAGGGTTGCTTCCACTTTAATAGTGAGCATATTCATATTGCACACCACAGTCATTTGTTCCTTTGATATCTAATGGCAACACTTTTTGAAAACCATATCCCACTTCTAATCTCAATCTGTCTGGATAAAGACACCTTTCTGGTAGCTTCTAATCTGCATCCACTATCCATGCTACGGTATGTGTAACATTCTCCTTCCTTCCAATTGGTCTCTTCTGTCCATGCATGAGCACTTTTGCATTCTGTGAGGCAGCTAATGTGAGTTCTCTGTCTATTTTGGGTGACATTTACCTTTTACATATGTTCCTGCATTAATACTACAGGCTGCACACCTTCCTGGATGATATTGATAACAATTATCCTGTATGCACTAGAGCAGTAACCTATTCGTAGACTGCTAATGTTGGTCTTCAAATGCTACTTGTTTATCATTCTGATTAGAGCAAGTATGGAGAAGCTAAGGGGACTTAAATGGAGTAAACATACTTATTATGCTGCGATACAGCATATCAACCTATAGGTTGTGAGCGCAACGGGTGGGGGTGGGAAATGCAACCATTATTCTTGATCCCTTAATTCTTTTGGTGGAGGGGGGCCCCAAAGATGTCCGTGCCCAGGGCCCCAAAAGTGCTTAAGATGGCCCTGGTTGCCCCAAGTTGTCAGCAGCACTTGCATCCATTTCTACTGTTCCTAGCCCACGCCACCTTGCACGCTGGGATGTGTAGTTTCCCTTTTTCCATCATAGACACTCTAGACATCTACAAGTGAACACATGTGATTCTGATAGCATGAGGCCGATTGGCGACTTGTATTGTACCTTACCAAGCACCAAGTGCTTGGTGTTACTCACGAGTCTGTGTTTGCTTTCTACAACAGGTATCCGAATGCTGGACGGGATTGTGACAGATGCTATTGAGGCCAGCTCCATAGGTTTCAATCCCGAGCATGTGCACATTTACAGTGCAAGCTGGGGCCCAAATGATGATGGCAAAACCGTGGAAGGGCCCGGGAGGCTGGCCCAAAAGGCCTTTGAGTACGGCATCCAAAAGGTAAACCATTCCAGAGACAGGGGTGGAGACAAACAAGCATTGGCATAACTAATAGTTGTGAATGTATAATAAACATGTGCCAGGTAATGTCATCACATGCCCATGTGCTCAGACCTGCCTTGCTAGGTTTCCCCTTCATATGTCCATGTTATGCCACAGTATGCCATGCTTTCCCATTGTATGACATGCCACTTACGCTGTGTGTTAGATTCTGGCATCAAATGCTCAGGTACTTGTAACACCTATTAGGCACTGTCTGTTAGATGCCATTAGATACCATTGTTTGTCAATTAAAGCCGTCACATGCCCAATTAGTCACATCTCATGGCAAGCGTTGCTCCCATACACCAGGTATTGCAATCACATGACCAAGCACTCACACCGTGTGCCAGTTGTTGTCTTCATTTTCCCGCTATTACACATTATGTTCAGGTACTCCCTCCATTTTATTACACATTATGTTCAGCTACTCTCTCCATTTTCCAGGTTTTGCTAATATGCTCCTGGGTGATGACATCCCTGAGCACCTCCTGCCCAGATCTGCTCCCTGTCCTAGCTTTCAAAGGCAGAATCGCGGGGCCGGGGCGCGGGGGCCGGGGGGATACTAGCAGGGGAAGCCCTGCATGGGCCATGAAGGTGCTGGGGTCGGTGGCGAGCTTGGATGCCTTTTCCCTTCATGCTGCTTTGCTGTCTGTGTGCAGTGGCAGATGGGACCCTGTCATACGGTGGCATGCAGAGGTAGAAGGAGACACTCTAAAACATTGCATGCCAGGTTATTGACATTTTTGTTTAACGGAAGTGCTTCCATCCCTATTAAGGCGATGGGAGTGCACATGAGAGAGCACAAGAGCCTTTTTTTTTTAAAATAGGGCATTTGTTCAAATCACATTTCCGGTCTGGTAGTAAGTGGCTATAATCCACCTTGCTTGCTGAAAAAGTCACTTCACAGCCGACGCGCGTTGATCGAATTGCAAGCTCTGCAGGTGGGATTTGACCCGTGACTTTTTCAGCAAGCAAGGTGGATTATGAGTTTTTGTACACATGAGAGCATTTGTTCACACCACAGCTGTCCCATGAAGAAAAGTGTAAGAAAGCATCCGTAATGACCCTTCTGTGTATTGTGCCTCAGAGGGACTGAGAATACAGGCATCGGAAATGCCCACTATAACACTCTCTTTGGAAGACCCACCAGCATTTTCATCTTTAAGTCAACGGAAGGCACTGGTGAGTACCTTCTCTGTATGGACAAACACGTTTCTTTCTTTGGAATAGTTGATATTTTACCACCCGCTTTTGGGGTGGAGACTAAATGAATCTAGTATTGCTTTCCGGAATTCCACTCTGTAATCACAGGGTATTTCGATAGGGTCTGTGTCAGGTGTGGCAGCTTGAGGCAGCAGTAAGAGAAACAGATCTGACAGGTTATTACACTGACATAGCCAGTGGTCAAAGTGCATGAAGAGAAGTAGTGGAACTATGTTCCCTTCTGGCCTGCCTCCGTGCCCCACAAACCCCATCACCACGTCCCCTCTCACGCACAATACAAACCCACAAACAAATGCACCTGCTGTTTAAGGGAACGTTCATTACAGTGCACTAAAGTACACGTTTCAACTGCTTTCTAAGCACGTTATAATCATATCATACACTTTTATTTTAAAACAAAACCATTCTGGAATGGTTTCTTTTTAAAATAAAACTATAGGAACAGTAACACTTAATTTAAAAAAGTAGAGGAGCAGCGCTCCCAACCGCTCCCGCCCACGTCGACTACTGGATATATCACAGACAATACAACTACTCACTGCACTCTACACGGAAATAATAAATAGAAGACATCTATTGTACAATAAATGATACATCAAAAATAACACCCAAAATCATATCAGAAAAGGCATCGGAAAAACAGTCATGCCACATATCAAGTGACACTGTAAAGCCCAGAGATGTGTGGGGCTCATAAATAGACCAAAGACGCAGTGCCTGTTCGTCAGGAATGGAGTGTTCCGTGGAATTGCTTTCTTTTTGTTGCTGGAGCTCCTAAGGTTAGAGAGTGGTTCCTTTTGAAGGTACCAATCAATTTACTGCCCAGATGGGTAATGGCGGAAGGTTATTGCACTGCCTTTTATAATATGTCTTTTATGGTTTGAAGAAGCGTTGGGAAAGTCCGCAGTTTTGCCCTTTGTGAAGGCTTGTGCCAGGCACTGTCATAATAGTGATACCTGGTCATAAGATGGCAACAGCTGGACAATGGTGTAATTAACTGGCCCTATGATAGCAGTGCCTGGCAAATGCCTATACACAACCCAAAACTGCTAGCATTGCCAATGCTGGTTTTGAACAGGACTTCGTTGCAAGAACAATCTACAAATCAAGTGGCACATTTGTATTACAGCAGCAGCACATGTACAGCTGCAATTAAAACAGTAACTCTCAACAGCCTTCTTGGAAATAGCACTGCATGGCCAACATTTGATGTTATTGCTTCATAGAGCTAGCTGGGTGATCCCAGAAGGAGGTGGTTTGGGCTGGGAGGGGCAGGAGTGGAATAAGATGAGCATGGCCATGGGCAGTGCATGGATGGGTAAATATCCTGCCAACACACAGAAGCTGTGAGCCCCCCCTCAGTGGAAACACCTTCCTAGCTGTACTCCAAAGCAATAGTTTCGCCTTTTGGGTGGCGCTTAAGCACAGCCTAATAGCTAAAACTAAAGAAACAAGCATTGGCAAAGTCAACAGTTTGGGCTTTTGTATGTAATCATGGGATAGGTATTTTTACAAGGCACTACCATAATCCTACTACCTGACAATAAGATGGCAACTTCTGGAAAATGGTCTGATTACCTATGCATAGAAGAGCAGTACCTATGCAGAAGTCAAAACTGTTGGCTTTGTCAATGCTTGTTTTGACCAGGATTTCTGAGCACATACCATATATAAATTAAGTGGCGGAAGGCACTCTTGATTTTAGGAGAGTTCTTACACCAGTTACACATTTATGACTTGCTGGTACACCAGTAGCACATTTACAACTAAAATTAAACCATTCGCTCTCAATAGAATGCTTAGAAATAGCACAGAAAGGGCAACATTTGTTGTTACTTCTTGATAAAGCTAACTTAGAGATCTCAGGAGGATGTGTTTTGTGCTGGGAGGAGTAGTGGTGGCTGGGAATGGTCATAGGGATTAGCATGTGTATAGGCAGTCAAGGGGTTGGTAAATAACTAAAAACCCACAAGTTGTATTCCCCTCCTCAAATGTTATCTCCCTTATACCTGTACTCTTAATACAATAGTTTCAGTTTATAGGTGGTGCTTTAGAACCACTAATAGCCACAACTAAACAGGGGCTACTATTTACCCAGCTGAGAAAAGCTGCTAATTGATAGGCACCTGTAAGCAATGGATGAGGGTTGCAAAGTCCTAAAATTACACAATATCTTTATATGTTGCTTATTGTCACTTTCACTTATCCGGAATAGGAGTTCTACACCTGCCTCACTAGATGACTGTCTACCAACCAGTGTTATCTCATTACTGCCTGAGGAAGAGGCACAGGTGGTCATGAAAGCTAGCAGGCAAAAATAATGAGTTACACTGATAAAGCGATCATCGCTACAGAACCAGATGTTGTTTAACGTCTTGTTTAAAAATAAAAGCCCGCAAAGGTTATATAGGCATATAACTCTGGTAGTCACTGGCCGCAGGCATGGCTACCTGCACACAGCAGAATACAGGAAGGACTATGAAAAAATGTGGTCGTGTAGATCACATAATTGTCCACCTACTTACCGTAGGCTACGCCTCAACACCTCTAACATCAGAATGCAGTAAAGACCTATGACAAATTCAGGCACGCTGAACACATAGTGAGTCTCTAGCACTCACACCATCTCCTGACTCCTCTCAGCACCCATCCACCAGCCTGACTGCATGGGTGGCTCTCTACTAGAACCTGGCCAGTCCTGCTAAATCTTATTTGGCCATATGCACACACTCCTCCTAATATTCCTGCATGACCTCCAACACTCAGCACTTAGGTACTCTGAGGGTGTTCCCACTAACATCACATTGAGACTATAATAATGGTAAAATACGATGCACAGTTCTGCTAGTTCAGACTACGATATAAGCATACGTTATTTGCAAGTGTGAATTTTGAAAATGCAATTCGTAATCAACTGGCCAGAGGCCCCGTTATGACAACCCCCACTACTCATTGATACGCTTAACTGCGGCAACATTTGGCCTAGCATGGTGTCACAATACAGAGCAAGAAGACATGCACTGATTACCATATTGTAATTACACACCACACTGCAACCATGCACCGCAGAATTAGTATTCTGAGATATACCAACAATGGTTAGACCACTTTGTTTTTGAAGTGTCATGCCACTCTGCATGCAATGTTATGCTGTTACAATGTCATTGCTCATACATTGATGTCAAAATCTATCACATCATGTTTTTCCTTACTGTGCCTTAGTATGCCATGATATGCCATGATAAACTATTTTATACTATGTAATGCTTTCTCAAATGACTATGCTATGACATATATTCTGGCCCAGATTCTGTAATTAATTGCCAGGTTCTACTAACCGCACCACGACTCAGATGTAAATAGACGCACAATACAATTAAGTCAGGCACTAGCAGCTGACACACCCAACCACACAACATAAATCAATATGAGTACTAGCATGCTGACAGATACCAATAAGGGATAGGCGGCTATATCTAAATAAAAGCAATAGCATTGTGTGTGCAATGTTCCTATCTTCAAAACATAAACATGTCAAATGTTTATCACTGTGCCATACCTTAGTGAATGATATTTATCTTGCAAAGTCAGGCTACATACAATCCTTCCGAACCCCAGAACTGTGCAAACTGACATACACAGACTTGTCAAAGTATCTTGAGGCCACACCAATGGCAGATGAGTGCTCTATAGAGGACATGTAACATGACATATGAGCTGTTTGCCAATTCCAAATAGCTTTGAGCAGTGTGACCAGATGACTCCAGGTCCCACTGATATGAACATTCTAGTAGTTGGCTTTACATTTGTCAAGCTAATACTTCCTGTGAGTTTTAGCTTTGGTTCAATTGAAAAAATGGCACAAAAGGACATAATAACAGTGGTGTGTACAATAAAGCCTAATTCTGGCAAAGTGATGTCAGATGGACATAGATGTCTGTTAATCAGTAAATATATGTTCACATGGCTCATTCAATTTTGCAGTTGCTAATCCAGGCTTGTTTTCACTGTGCATTCTGGGACTTGTAGACCTGAATCTACAATGGGAAAATTCAAGACTACAAGAGAAACATAATGCAAAGTAGACAGGATATTCATTTCCCGAATAGACTCTGGAATGCTGACATGTATGCCAATACTACAGAAGCGCTTGAGTTTTTCGAGGTGAACTCTCACCCCAGTCCTTCTATGGGGTCATAAGTAAACTCTATCAATCCCCCTGCACAACAGGTGATGCAAAGAAGTATGAGCATGTTTAACTCAGCTAGCTGAGCCTGGACCCAGGCAACATGCAGCTAACATGCAGCTGCCACATGGAATGCAGGCACTCAGCTTACATATTCTGAAAAAAACAAAATAAAGTAATCCGAATTGTTGTGAGTTCTCTGTGAATATGATTTAGTACTTTTGGTCAGACTGTGCTTTGCAGGAGTGAATAGGAGTCAATTATTAGTTCCCTGATATTGAGAGCTGTCCATTCACATCTGATAATCAGGCCAAATCCAGCACAATGGTTTTCTCTGCACAATAGGCAACTCTGAACGGCACTGTAGCCAATGAAAAAAGCATATAAGCGGCAATTGTTTCTATTGCTGGCTGGTACAAATAATGCAAGTGGTGAATTTTTCAAGCAAAATCTATGGTACATTTTTCGGCAAACAAGAGAATGCAAAATGAGTGTGTGCAACACACAAAACATAGGAGTTCTAGGGTGGGTTTCATCTGTACCTTGATGTTTCCTCAAATAGCTAGAGCATCAACCAAGAAAGACAGATCTGCTGAAAATTGTTGGTATGTTAATCTCACAATCCTATATGCCTCATTACATTTTGGTTCTGGGAGATGCAAGTCCAGTCTTTTTTTTATTTTGCATTCTGGGACATGCATTTCCCGATTTCCCCATATCCAGTACTACAACTCTCAGAATGGAAGGGGGAATGTTTCCATGGATGCTCACAAATTACGGTAACATTGAAAGTATAAAAGGCCTGAAGACAAGAGTTGATACTGGAGCACAGACTATTCTACCCTTACCTGAACATTAAAAACTTGAGCGCCTGCAGTAAAAGATTACGGCATGCAAGAGCAGGATGGTGTAGATGTCAGCAAAGCACAAACAAGAAAATAAACTTTGTTGGGGTTTTCCTTAGCCCTGCATTAAAACCCACAGGCATTCCTCAAGAGCATGCTTGGAAGCCTTGTACACAGCCGTCTTCTCTAGAAAACCTCAAATTAGGGAACTCGTTTCACACAAGGACAGTGTCCCACGACAGTCACTATGGCTGCAAAAACAAAAGGTAATGGTTGCTCCTCCAGCAGAAAACTACATGCATTCATGGGGATGTAAGTGATTTCAAACCAGCACTCCAACTAAGTCAATGCCTAGTATGGGATGCCCAATGGAAACCCTTATTTATATATTTTTATGCCAAAAGTTCTTTTAATTCTGGATGATGTACCCTTATATAACGCCCCTCTCTTTGAATCCCCCCCGATCTCACTGAACCAAGAAGAAGGTTTGCTTTGCAAATTAAAAGATTTATTTGAAGAATTGAACAATATATATATCACACTTTTATAAATATGGATAATATCTGAATGTCACACTTATGAATATTTATGCAATGATCAGCAATGGGTAATATGACAATATCAACAATCTCTTTAATCAATTAGCAGTAGGAATAGGAAGAAGAATGCAGCAGAGAATACTTTGTATGGGTTCAAGAAAATGCAATGATAGGAAAAAATGCAACACAGAAATAAAACTTGATATGAATTCAACCAAAGACAATGGCCCTCATTACGACCCTGGCGGAAAGTGACTGACCGGACCGCCACAGCGTAAATAGCGTTTCCGCCATTGCACGAAGGAGCAAAGTGCGGCCCATTCCGACCCATCGGGCACGAGCACCACGGCATGGCGGAAGTGCAAAGTCCGCGATGGCGGAAATGACCCCAAAACGGCCCACACCGCCGCCGTACGGCGCCCTAGGTGCAATACCGCCACCCATCACAGCGGACACCGCAGTGTGCGCCTACCGGAAAGTACGGTGACCGGAAACATACGGAAACGGAAGTTAAAACATGGGCCCGGAACGGGAAACATCCCGCCGTACACCTATAAAACCACTAAAACCACACAACCACTAAAATCACTACCCTGAAACACACCCCAACCCGTCATCCACCCTAGCGAAACCAAGAAAAATGGGAAAAGTAGCGAAGAAAGTGTGCGACCGCAAGCGGCAGGTCCACTTCTCCCGTGAGGAACTCACCGTGCTAACAGAGACCCTCCAGGAGAATGCTGCCGTCGTCTTCTGCACGCAAATGACCAGGACGGCACTTGCAAACAAGAAGGCCATATGGGCTCTGGTGGCACAGCGGGTAAGTGCGGTGGGGACCGCACCCCGCACCCCACAGCAATGCCGCAAGCGATGGGACGACCTGTGGATACGCGTCCGCAGCATACTCTCTGCCAACCGCAACATTGCCACAGCCACCGGGGGAGGTCCTGAATCACCCATCAAGTTGACCCCCTGGGAAGAAATCTGTGCCTCCACCATCGGAATGGAGAGCATAGAGGGAGTCGGAGGGATGGAGAAAGGAGTGCAGACATCCGAAGATTCAGGTAGGTGGGCCAAATAAAACAATGCCAAATCCACAAAGTCCATCCATGTGAAGTACCATGCGTCCACATAGTGCAACAGAAACACATGTCCAGGAGAACGTCCACACACATCGGCCTGATAGCGCACGTTAAAACCCACAATAAATACATAAATAATTAAAAACCCCTAAAACACGCACTACACGTGCAGCAGGCACACCCTAACTGCAGGCTGCCAAACAACTGCACCCTCACTCCACACACAAATGAAAGCACCTCCAAGGCCCCGACCCAAATCACCCTCAGGTACCACCCCAATGCATGTGATACAATGCCATTCCAATTCCCACAGACCCATTAATAACCCTCGCCCTCCTTTACTCCACCACAGGGTCCGATCCAAACGACGAGCTTCAGGACACCCCTACCAGCACACCTGCAAAGAGGGCCAAGACCAACGGCCAAAGACCCTCCACCTCAGCTGCACGCATCAAGACACGGCAGCAGCACAAATCAGGTGGCAGCACAGAGGAGGGAACATCAACAGGCACCCCAGCAGCCAGCATGCCCACAACACCACCACCACAGGTCCCCCCAACGAATGCCACAGAAGGCACTGCCTCTGGTGGCAAAATGATGGCAGCATGCTCCGACACAGAAGACGGGGATGTCGAAGTCAGATCCATCCATGACCTGTCCCAATCCCCCTGTCTGTCCCATCCCGTACAACATGAGGATACCACGCATGGGCACCCACAAGACGACGACTGGCCATCCCCCACAAGCCCTGTGGCAAGGCAACATGAGGACAACAGCCCCTCTGTGACACCCCCGCAAATGGCCATGGCCCAGCAGAGGCAACAGTCCCTCGACCAGTTAATCGTGCAACAGCAGCAACTGGCCACGCTCCTCAAGGACCATGCCGATGAATGTGGGGGCACTAAGGCAGACATAGAAACATCAACTGAGACACTTAGGGCAGAAATGGAGAGAGGTACAGAGACACTAAGGGCACAAATGGAGAGTAGCACCGAGAGCCTGGGAGTCCAAATGGAGAGATGCACCGAGAGCCTGAGGGGGGAACTGCATGCGACGTCCAAGGACGTATGTGCCGAACTTGCCGCAGTGCGCCGTGTGCTCACTGAGCTCTCGCAAACCCTTAGGGACATGCATGGACGTGAGCAGGCAGAGACATCATCCGTTGCAAGTTCCGTCCAGGGCAGCCCCCAACGTAGATCTGGGAGGAACCTGCGCTCCACAGGCAGGGGTGCCCCTGATACCCGCAGAGGGGGCTTGCAATAGCGACTGGCCACTGACAATGAGCATCTTTGGACACTGGTGTTCGGGGGGGAGGTAGGAGGGTGGAGGGGGTGTGTTGGGCTCACTTGGGTGGCGGGTCGATAGGGTGTACAACATGATATCACATATGCCATAAACAGTGCACGATCAACCAATGAGATGTGTGGACATTGATCTTTGTGTACTAGGCCATCATAGGCGTACAGTCCATATTGTGCATGTCCCAGACACACACAGTGCCACGAGTCCCGTGTCCATGTATCAGCCACCAGGCGTGAGTGCTAGAAGCATACATCAATGAGATGCTGACGAATGTCACGGCCCTCCGGTGCCTCGCAGACTCCATGAGGTGCTGCCACATCCCCACCCTCATCATGACCATCTTCAGGTGCTTGCAGTTCTGCGTCAGGGGGCATGGGCACATTTCTACGTACGCACATGTTGTGGAGCATGACACATGCCATGACCATCTTTGCAACCTTCTCATGGCGGTACAGGAGTGCCCCGCCAGACCTGCTGAGGCAGCAGAAACGACCCTTCAGTAGGCCGAATGCCTGTTCAATGACTACACGGGTACGTGAGTGGGCATGGTTGTAGTCCTCCTCATGCTGGTCCCGTGGGTTCCGGACTGGTGTGAGGAGCCATCTCTTCAGTGGATATCCAGCATCACCTGTATGTGGACGAGAAACGTATGATGTGGAATGCCATTGCTACGTACGCACACCCCCCCCCTTCCTGCCAGGTCATTGCCGAATCACATAGCCCACATTATCATGCATGTAATGAGACTCACCGAGTAGCCAGGATCTGTTCCCTGCGTGTCGCTCCATGTAGCGTGGTATTGTAGAGTTCCTCAAGACCATAGAATCATGGGTTGATCCAGGGAATCTGGCACAACAATGTGTAATGATCCTGTTGGAGTCACACACCATTTGTACATTCAGAGAATGAAATTGTTTTCGGTTGCGGTACTGGGCCTCCATGGCATGTGGGACGACCAATTCCACATGGGTGCAGTCGATGGCACCAATGCAACCCGGTATGCCGGCAAGTGCATGGAATCCCACTTTTGTGTTGGTAATTTCCTGCTCCGAGCGTGGTAGAGAGATGTAGTCGTCTGCGTGCTGCAGGAGGGCATCGAGCACTTGCAATAGTGTCCGTGAGAACAGTGGCTGAGAAATGCCATGCAACTGTCCGACTGTGTGCTGGTAGGTGCCTGTGGCCAGGAAGTGGAGTACAGACACCACCTTCAGTAGGGGTGTGATGGCGGTTGGGCTATCTATCATGCTGACAAGGTCAGCCTGTGTCATGTCCACAATGGCGGCTATGGTGTCCCGGTCCAGACGGTAGAGGGTGTGGATCTGCTCAGCAGTGAGGTTGAACGGATGTGCTCGGAGGCGTGGGATTGCGGGCTGCCTGCGTGGTGGTAGTGGCTGTGCTGGCGGCCCTTGCTGGCCCTGCCTTGGCCTCCTCCTCCTCCTGCGTCTCCTCCGTGCGGCCGGTTGTAGTTGGTGTTCGTCTTCTTCTTGGAGTTGGAGTACTTGCAGTGCTATCAGGTCCCCCAGGGCCAACATCGCGAGTCCTGCCGGTAGCATTTCGGTGTGGTTGTGGGAGGAGACTGGCTGTGCAATTTATGTGTTTTCAGGCTGTATGGCCTCCACCTGTGGTGATTAATTCCACCTGTGCAAACTGCTCTCCCCTTTGGCCGAGCACGTCCCGCGCACAACGCTGCAATTCGGGGAATGGCATCTTGCTATTGCAATCATGTATCTGTACCCGATGGCCGTGTAAGATTGGTTGATATGTTCATTCTGCTGTGGTCCCATTGTTTCACATACTATCTGTGCAGTCGCGAACAGACTTGTGAAGGGTCAGTGGAACGTAGTACTCGAGTAACGGTGGGCCCTCATGCATCACTGTACCGAGTTGCAACGACGGGCGGGGCGTCCCATTTGTGGGTGAAGGCAGTTGCCATTTTCACACACAGCCGCACTCGATGGAATAATTGGTGATTTCAAACGGCCACAGATGCCTCTTCGACGTGATGTTGCAAATGAGGAATTCGAAGGGCGGCGCTTTCGGTTTTCAGCTAGCGGCGAGGAAATGCCCACAGGTCTGACTGCAAATATAACGTACTATTGTTCAATGTCCTTGAGACAGGGGCCATGGCGAGGATGCAATGATTGATATGAATAGTTTGGGATGCGCAATAGCGACGTGGGCGATGAGGCCGGACGTTCCCAAATACATGTTACTTCACTACACTGGAATTACGGGCTGGGGCACTGTGGATTTTGCAGGCTGCATAACGCACAGACTCAATGGATATTTCTAATGTTATGTGAGTAAATATTCAGGCGTTTTAATCCCGGGATGAGGGAATGATGAATGGATGCATGGGCAGGTGATTTGATACAGAGTTTGCCATGTACAGGGCTTCTTGGGATCTATCCGCCTCCCCTACGCTATGTGATGCAGGGCTGCCATAGTGGGACCATCGTCTATCTGGCCTTGTTGAGCCCTCCCTGTCTCGACGCGCCCTCAGACACTTGTGTCCATGCACGTTAACATTCCCATCTGATGGATTCTGTTTTGACAGACACATGCACAGGTACACTCGTTTGTGATGGTGTTTGCACCTCGATATAGATGGTTATGAGTCGCAAGTGGTTTTGGGGTGGTGATGATCCTTTGGAGTGGGCTAGCATGCATATGGCTGTGGATTTAGTGTGATCATTGAAGTGAGTTGTTCGAATGTAGTTCTGATGGCCATTCTGTTCTTTTTCTTTTCTTTTGGTTGACAGGTATCTCCTCCCCTTTTGCCACTGCCATCTGTATGCCACTCCTGCAGATGGGTTTTACTCCCGACACCTGCTGCTTCGTGTTAATCAGTGGAGCAGCATTACGATCTTATGGGACGATCGCCAATGGGCCACATGCCCTTACGCAGTACTGGTGGCTCGGAGCAACATTTCGGCCTTTCAGCTGGACTAGTGCCTCCCCATTGGGACGGCCCTGCGGTTCTGTGCGCTTCCATGTTGCCTTTTCGTACGTGAATGTGGCTCTGTGTACCATGAGGGAACAGGGCGTCACACAAGTAGTGGCTGGTCATTTCTTGCGGATGCAGCCCACAATGGTGAAAAGTGTTTTGGAGTTCATGGCCTGATGGCTGTATGGGCTTGGTGATTTTGATGTTCATTAAATTTCTATTCTGATTTGGCCCGTGTAGCGTTCTTCTTTGCAAGTGATGTGGCATATGCCTATTTGGGGGGCGATGTATTGTGAGGAGATCTGCATTGGGTTCCAGCTTCGGAGTTTAGTTGCGTGGTACTGTACTGGGCGCGTTTGCCTACGAAGCCCGTGAGGTCAGGGATGAGGGCTGGCAATATGACAGTTTGAATGTTGTCATGCTCAGGGGCGGGGGATTGGGTTTTGTGTAACAGATGCCGGTCAGCCAGGTGGACTGGTGGAATGATGTGATTCTCGGAATGTTGCTGGTCACAGGTGCCTGTGTTTGCGTGCGTTTCTTGGTGGGGGACTGTGGTCATGTCCATTGGGATGGCTTCTGTATTCGTGCCATCTGTGCCCTGCAGCTCCCATTGGCCCCTGTTGTGTTTCTTTTGTTCGTTGGCATGCATGGGTGACTTGTACATTTCAATGGTTGCATTGTGACTTCATTGCACCTACGGGGAGTTGTACTTTGTGGCCAGGGAGCGGTGTACAGGCACTCAGTGGGGCCGTTTACGGTTGATTCGCGATGCCGTACTTCTCACCATGGCGGAATGGTACATTCCGCCATGCTTGATGGCGTTAGGTACATGTCCGCTAGGGTCGGAATTAGCGTACCCTTGCGCCATGGTGGTATTTACGGTTTGGCATGGCGCGCGCGCGCGTGCTTGGTGCAGTTAGCGTTGGCGTTCACTACGGTGTCGCTAATGGCTTCGTACTTTGCGGTGACGGGTCATAGTCGCACCGAGCGCTATTCGATGGCGGTATTGCATTTCCGCCATCGTTTTCCGAATTCCGCAAGGGTCGTAATGAGGGCCAATGTAATCACTCTGTCCCCCTGTTATTACTCACTCCCCCCAATATGCAATATGAAGGATTTCCCGCCGGCGGTAATAGCGCAAATTTTTGACGGATTTCCCCCCAGCTCACAGCTGGGGCGAAATCCGCCAAAGTCCTGATTTGGCGGACCCTTAAATCCGGCGTTAATAGCGCTACCGCCGGATTTAAGGGTTATCGCCAAAGTCGTGATCAGGCCCAATGTCTGAAATTGTCTTGTCCTAAAATATAAATTACATTTTTAACAAATACATCATCCAATTTCCTAATTCAAGCCTTTTTAAAATATAGTTCTGAATTGTATCCACCTCGTAGGCTTCTGATAGCAAGTCTTTCTTTGGCATACTTTGAGTTCAATGGACAACTTTAAACATGGCAGGTTTTAGAAATCGCCAGCTTTTGACAGAGGTGAGTAACGGTATTGCGCCCATTTTCAACATCATTTTCCAAGCAAGCAATCTTCAATGTGGATTTTCTTCTGATAAGTGTACTTCTGTGGACATTATATTTATGTGGATTCTTGAAGTAGAATGATGTTCAGCACCCACCAAGGAGGTTGGGTCTTTTGGGTGGTTTGTGAGCCATGATTTTTGCAAATTTGACAAACAAGAAAAACGGATTTTCACACAGCCCTGTGTTTCTTTTGAAATCAGCCTTGCTTTTTGGGCAGCGAAATGATAGGTATTGGCAGTGGTCTCCTGTGTTACCAATGAGATAGGCAAAAGTGGATGGTGGCCTATTATTCAGATTTTTACTGCGCACTTCTGGGTGACTTTTAGCAGGCGGAATGCTTTCCAACAGCCATTTTGATGTTCCTGATGCAAATAATGCACAGTAGTGTTGCAGGGCCTGGACTAGTGGGGGAAAACATCCCACAGGGAACAACACTTTGAAACACAGTAGAGAAGGAAGAGTCAAACGCTGCTGTCTTTTTTCCGGCCACTGCAGTGTTTTACTAAAGCTCTCGACTCAAAGTGCTCACTGCCTAAATTTAAATGAGGGCAATGCGTTAAACATAGATGTCAACATTCTCCAATTCATTCCTGAGACTTTAATGCAGACCTGGTTTAAACTTAGCATTCTGGGGCTTGTAGTCCTGGTTTTCCACGTTATAAACAAGAAGTCCCAGAATGAAACGTTAAAACCAGGATTTAGACTATTGTTTCCCGAATGGAATGAATAATGTTGGCATGTATGTTTAAATGGATGTGTAATGATTTTACATCTCCATTTAATGCTCTGCCCTATTTTGAAGCAGTGATAATAGGGGGGAGGGGCACAGAGTGAAAAAATATTTTCACTGTGCATTCCTCATCCATCTGATCATCATACATGATCCATTCCATACAGCTGATGATTGTCCGGCCCTGGTTAGTTTGGGCTTTTTAACAAGACTACAGTGAAGAACACGCAGAGTACTTAAATATCGAGTGGCTAAAGGCAGGCCTGGTAGGATGTTTTTATTACACCCACAGCGTGTTTACAACTCATTTCAGTCATTAACTCTCATAGGACTGCTTTGAAAACCCACTGGTAGTACACAATTTGATGGGAAGGCTTGATTAAAGTGAGCTTAAAGAGTTCCCTTGAGGATGAGGTTTGGGCGAGGAGAGGCAGGAATGAGTGGTAACAGTGATAGGGATTAGCATGGCCATGGGCAGTCAATGCGTAGGCACATAACCAAACAGCACCTGTAGATTGTGTGTCCCTGCTCATAGGTCATTCCTCCCTATCTGTAATCTAATAATAGTTTTGGCCCATAGGTGTTTCAAGCAACACCTAATATCCCAAACTATAAACAGATGCCTCTGTGCCAGCACCCTCCATGCTACTATACATCAGGCCCCAACTACATATCTTTCGTTCTAGGATTTTCTATTTATTGGGATTGTGTAGAAGGTAGTTCAAAAAGCACCTAGGACTTAGATGCAGTTATGTCTAGTCTACAAGCTCAAGTCGAGTACATAAAAACCTCATACACACATTTCAATGGTCCAGTACATTTCACGGTAGTCAGGGCCAACTAAATTAATAGTCCCTTCTTAGCTTTGCCACTTTCGTCCAAGGACCTGTTTCCAGAACTGATATCCTAGGGTGATGTGGCTAAAATGGTGAAGGTGTTGTGAGAGGGAAGCCTCCACCGAGAAGGTAAGCTAGTTTTAACTATTGACTTAAAAATATTCAACTTGCTTTTACAAATGGATGTGATTAACCCTGGGAAAATGAACGGTGCAACATAATCCATACAGAACACATTTGAAAAGATGACAGAGAAGCCAGTGAAGTTTGTCTATGGGCTTAAACGAGTTTAGATGGAGAAACAGACAATTGCGAGTTAATGAGCAAACATGCTTTAGTCAGGAAATAGGAGAGAGGAGTGCAGTCTCAGTGGAACAGACTGGGTCTTGCAGTTTGGATCCTCGCAGCATGTATAGCTTCTAAGGCCTAGGAAGCCCAGTGGTAGTATTGGGGATACAGTACCCTAAAAGAAAATGAGGTGCCGTGATAGTGGAGCCGGATTTCATGCAGAAAATCATAGATATAGGCGCGCACCCTTGGAAGCCCCTGTAAGTCCCGCTTGGCCGCGGACCTCTTCTCAGCTTCATTTGGATTTGGACTTTGTTGCTACGAATTGTTGCGCTGTACTTGGGAAACGAAGGACTTCAAACCCCAGAAGGTGAAGAGCATTATAAGGAAGCATTTATATATATTGATATTCAGTATATATAGACTCTCATACGCCTTTTCTATTTTGTTTAGGCATTGCACCTTATACACAGCGGGCGTGCCTATATAATCGTGCTCGCGCGCGCACTGCACGTGCGCACATGTGGAAGCCCCTGTAAGTCGCGCTTTGCTGCTTCGCTGCGGCGTCGCGGCTCGCAGGGTGAGGTACTTCCTTGATTGAATTGATTTAGCCTCCTGGTGCTACATGCTACTTTGAAGTTTGTATGTATTTTTTTCTTTTTTTTCTTTTGCTCTTAATAAATTAGGAGTGACTGTTTTTATTGAAATTATTGTTAAACTGTGGATGATAGCTTCACAAGGTTCCCCTGTGCATTTCATTTTTCACCATTTGCTTTTCTTCTGCCACGTTATGACTAAAAAAAGAACTAAAATCTACACTTTGCGCACGGACATGCCATGCCCTGCACGACTACGTGCTCTCAGTGACTCTCCAAGTAGGGCTAGTCCTTTGACAACGCCAAAATCTTCTCGCCATTTTACTAAGGGTGCATATTTGGATAAACAACCAGGGAAGAAACTGACCCGTTCTAACACCCCAGAGACTTTGGGTTTGCTCTATTGCGCACCACCAGTCCTATGGTGCAGATGTCAGAATAAACAAACGTTTGTGTCTCGAATGTAGAGGCACAGCCGTTCTCTGTTGATCAAGAATGCTCAGTTGTACAACAACCTTTAATGAGTTCACCAACTGAATTGGATTCAAATGTTAGCAATAAGGTCTGTAAACAACCATGTAATATCTCATGGTCTGACACCATGATATTACAAAATGCTCGTACTGGAATTATTGCATCCTTGCCAAATAAGTCTAAAGCTGATATCAATGATGTGGATGACGCGGTTATTGATCTACACTCATCGAACACATGCTTCTCGGTCAAGGAAGATGCACATAATCTTTCTAAATCTCCTGCACTATTTCAGAATGAAAGTATTTCAGAATCTGAAACCTATATATCTTTCATCCCTCCGACTCCAAGAAGGCCGACTGCCGTAATCTTGGGGTCTCTTTCTAAGAAAGCCCCCATGATAACACTTGAAATAATGAATATTGCAATAATGTCTCTTGCCAAATTATTTGAAGTCCTAGATTCTAAGGTAAATTCTATTATCAATAACCTTGGAAGTATGGCCTCTTGGCAAATGTCAATCACTGATTCATTGGCCCAGAGGCAGGCATCTGATGATAGAGTTACAGCACTATTATCAAGCCAGATCCCAAAGATATTATCGATGCTCAAATTAACAAGTGACCATTTGCACTCGCAATCGGGCTCATGTTCAGCTGACAAGGCAACCCAATGCTTAAAGGCTGCTGTTCCTTGTGTTGAGGGTATTATCCGTAAGCTACCTTTGGAAGCAGCGGTGAAAGTATCCGCGCTACCTTTGTTGTCTACTGTAGATTTGCCTGTAGCCGAACCTGATGATGAATTATCTATAGCAAAAAATACACATCCTCGTAAGGAGGCGTATATGATTTTTGCAAAAAGCACAAAAAAAATCTTGAACATAATGTGAATTTAAAAAAATCTAAAAATCAAAAGTCCAAAGGAGTGGCTTCTAGTGGACAATCAAAACAGTTCTTTAAATCACTATCAACGCCGGTGAAATGCTCTATGTTGGCTTCTAATGCCATAACTAAAAAATATTCTAACTTGATGCAAGAAAGAAAAAGAACTATAAAAAATGGAGCTAGTAATCCTCAGGCAGATTTAACTCACTCACCATTGGATGAACTGGTGCAGGCTGTGGAAGAATTGGAAAACAGTCCGGGGAGCTTGTCGTCTGAGATTCAGCCTGTAGTTTCAACCAAAGGCATTCCTGAGAATAATGCTGGAACTCTTGAACAAATGTATAATAAAAAAGAACTTAGGAAAGCCATGGATGACTACATGAGTCAATTTCACCCGGCACCGGCCGTGTTCCATCCGCTGATGCAACCGATTCCTTCAATTTCGAAAACTCCAGTGCAGAACACTGAAACAAGTGCCAATCCAGCTAAGTTGATGACTATATCTGAGACGAATGCTTCAGCTATAAAAATTCTGCCTGAGACATCAGCTGTGCCCACAATTCAGCTGAACATGCAAGATAACATTTTATCCCCAATTAAAGACTGCTTAGTGGCTCTAACTTTAGAACAGAAGACTCTTAAGTCTTCCATGAAATCATTTATCAGTAGCTCTCATTTTGATTCTGCACTTACTTCGGACCAGAGGGTGAGCTTCAAGAATGTTACATTTAGATCACCAGTAGAGGTTGAGAGTTTTCATTCTCCTTCAGAGACAATTTGTAGTAGAAAAGAGGCTTGTATAACTCTGAGTTCTAAGAACAGAAAGCCTCTCCAATTATACTCATTATTTCTTAGCTGTCGTGGTGGTTCTTTTACAGCATTCACCATGAATAGGAAGAGTATTATGGAAATATTCTCTGACATTCCAACATTGGAAGATCTTGCTACAGGAGATATTGAGCAGGTAGAATTTCCTGATGACAAAGATCCAACTGTATCCTGTCTTTGGATAAGATCTTGTGTCATCCTCAATATAATTTGGTCTGCAAGATCCTCTCTCTTTGACCTTGGGTTTAGATTAACCCAAACCACTAGTGAAAGCCCTCTAATTGAGACCTCACAACAGTCTGATAGGGCTGGAGAAATTGATCACTGTTCTGTAGCCCCACGAAGGGAAAATGCAGCCCCTATAGTGAAATCTAATATTGGCTGCTGCTGCAAGAACACGTAACTAGAACCTGATGAGTCTTGCCCTCTGACTCATAAAATTGCAATCTTGATTTGGAACACCAGAGGATATAAGCACTTACTGAATAATTCTGATTGTTCCTTAAAAAACTGTGATTTAGAGCTCCTACAAGAAACCTGGTTACTGGTTCGGTTATCTTGGGATAATCACCATGTTCATCTGGTCCCTGCAGTGAAAGGACAAAAAGGCAGACCAATGTCTGGTCTAGCAACTATCTCTAATTTCTCCACTATAACCAGTGTAGCTGATTGGCCCTCTCCGAATACTTTCATGCAATGCTCGATAATTCTGATTCCAAATTTAAAATGTGCTATTGTTAATATCTACTGGAATCCTGTGGCTATTCTAACCTCTATCTTTCTTTAGGATCTCAACGCACTTATGGAACAGATTGTCACCACTCCTAACATTGCACATATTATTCTTGCTGGTAACTTGAATATTCATCTTCTCACACCGGACAAAGAAAGAAATTCGGAACGGGTCACTCAGTGGTTTCAGTTTGTACAAGCATGGGATCTGATAATGCTGAATGGTGCATTTGAGACTGACATTCCACCCTCTCATACTTGGTCAAGTAGATCACAAAAAGCCACCATTGATTATGTGTATGTGGACAGAACATTATTCGACAACATTTCTAAGTTCAATATATTGCCAACTACATCTAGTGATCATCTAATGTTGTCGGTCGAGATTGTGGTTCACTCTCAGGACAAACCTCGACTTTGACAACAACAGCTGAGAAACTTGACCTTAAATCCTCAGCAGAACAGACTGTATTGGTCTAGTCCTGCTCTGGAAGCATTTGCTCGTGATTTAGTGAAAGACCATCTTATTTTAGAGAGGGGATATGATCCTCCCGAATATCATGACGAAATGCATCTATTTGCATCTCCCTTTACAACTGATGGTAGGGCATCCAACAATACTCGTCTCCATATATTTGATCAATCTATCAAACCTAGGAAGACTTCATTTCGCAAACAAAAAAGGCAGATTTTGCTTCTCCCGTTACAATATCATGAGTAATCTTTACGTAAGTTAAAGACAGATTATAAAAATTGGACTCGGGCTCAGAAGGCAGGAATGTACCAAAAGGATAGTGAATGGTGGCTCCAGGTGGCTAAGAGTAAAAATACCTCTCATATCTGGAAGCTAATGAACTCAAACGCATTGTGCCCTCAGTTGTCATCTCAGCTTAATGGTGTCATGGAAAAAAGCTGGGTTGAATACTTTACGAATAATTATGATCCTCCACAAACTAGTATTGTTCAATTGCCGCCTGAGTTGGTTAACACTTCTTTTTCTCTCAAATTTGATCGAGAAGATGTCCTGTAAATAAATAGATAAGGCCAGCTCATCTAGAGCTCCTAGCCCGGACGGCTTATCAAACTTCACTTTAAAACAGAATCCCGCCTTATGGGCAAACATTCTGTATGCTGTCTTTTATTCTATACAAACAAATCAAAGTATTCTGCCATCCTGGTGCAAAGCTGTGATAGTGCCAATATATAAAAAAGGTGATCGCGCGAATCCGGCGAGCTATCGACCAATAGCACTTCTCGATGCACCCGGGAAGATTTTTAGCCGAATCATTCTAAGAGATCTTAACACCTGGGCTACTAATGAGAATCGTCGAGACCCTTTCCAAACTGGATTTGTTGTGCACCTTGGCACTGCTATCAACATTACTACACTTAATGCTATTAAAGCTCTTTATGTGACAAGAAATCAACCTCTCTACCTGGTTTATGTAGATTTTCGAGTTGCATTCGACTCTGTAGATCAACAGTTACGTCTCAACAAGTTAATATGTTTTGGTTGTCCATCCTCATCTCGATAATAAATCTGCTTCATTCAAACACCTCAATGCAGGTCAAACTGAATTTGGATGGGCTGCTATCTGAAATAATTCATACTAAGCGCGGCCTTAAACAAGGCTGCATACTTGCCTCAACTTTATTTAACTTGTTTATATTTGATCTGGGAGTTGAATTCTCGAAGGTAATGAATGATGCGCCAAAACTTGGCAATCAGGCCATCGCATGGCTTCTCTATGCCGATGATCTGGTTCTTATATCACAGATGCTAAGTGGACTGCAGACTTTGCTTAATCAATTGGATCATTTTGTTGCTAAAAATAACCTAACACTTAATTTGGAGAAAACCCAAGTTATGGAACTAGGAAAAAGTAAAATGAAGCAACTGAAACATTATGATTGGTTCTTACAAAATCAAAAACTGGTCCTAGTCAATGAATATAAATACCTTGGTGTTATGTTTAGCAATTCTCCTACAAACAAACCTCAGCAGAGCAACATAAATGGGAAACCTTCCACTCTAACTCTGCAAGCTAAGATTCTCCATTCAAAATATGGTAAATTCTCTTGTGCGCATATCCTAATATTCTATCAGCAAAAAGTGATCTGCATTATTACTTATGGGGCTGAGACTTGGTTTCATAAAAATCATGCTATTGGAGCAGAATTGAAGCCCAATTTTGGAAGAAATTACTCAATCTTCCCAACTCAACTCCAAATGCTCTTCTTGGATTTGAGTTAGGCACTCTCTCAATTCACATCCAAGTTTCTTGGAAGAGATGCTGTCTCTTTCGAAAATACTTACTGGGCTTAGCTAATAATAATCTGCTAATGATATTGACTGTTCTCTCCGATCTGACTGAAGCAAACATCTCGTTAGATCTTTTGCTTAATAATCCAACTAGAGCGAAGCTCAAATTGTATCAACTGGATTGGCATCTTACCCAACAGAAATGTTTACAACTAAAAGACTTTGATAGAGCAGCCTTTGGTCATGGAAAATGTTGGCAGTGCCCGTCGATTATACTAAGAAATCAAATTCTAAGATTTCGTTTGAATTTATGGCCAAACAATCAAATGTTATTAAGAAGAGGTCTAATTCAAGCTGATCTATCACACTGTCGATTCTGTAAAATTGGTGGAATAGAAGAAACACTAAAACACATACTAATTGAGTGTGTTACCTTAAAGAAACAAAGGGAAACTATCCTTTATAAGCTAATGCGAACACATTACATAACCCATTCTACTGATGAACTATGGTATGAGCTATTTGCCTCACCCAAAAATTCGCTAAGAATAGCTACTATGCAATTCCTGGATACAGTGTTGTACACAGTCTGATTTGTTAGCTAGTCCCATCTATATTTAATTTGTGTGTGGTTTTTAGAAATTGGATTGATTTAGCTAAATATTTTAATTAATGTTTTTCTTGTAGTATTTTTTCTTTTTTCTCCTTTGTTTATCCTTGAATTGTTATTATGATGATGTTATGTTTTGTGTCCAGTATATTGAAAACTATAATGGTTTCTTTTTAATATGATGAGATGTGATTTTTATTGTGATACACCTGTTTTGAAAGGTTAATTTAATTAGCCAAACAAAATAAAAAAATAAATTAAAAAAAGATGTAGGCTGCTACTCTCCCCATGCTGTGGATATTCTGGAGAGGGTCTGGCAGGGGTCAGAAAGAACAGCACACCATCAACTCACAGCAAGGCAGGTATCAACAGAGCCACCTGTGCAGCAGATGGCGTTGCTTTTGGAGTTTTTTGGAAAAGCGGCATGTTTCCTAGACCTCATCCAAGGTGTAAGACACCGTTTTTGCACACCATGTAGGCACACAGGGCTTCTGAAAAAGCGTCTTGGGGCTGTACAGGAATAACATCAACAACCAGGTGCAGGCCCTAGAAGCAGCTGCAGATGGTGAGAAAACTGTCCATGCCCTCCACGTGGAATTGCAAGAGCTACCCCACCACAACTCTTCTTCAGCAGTTTGAGCAGAGTGGGCCAGACCTCACGCCGGACCAGAGGGTCCAGCCTAGGTACATCTGTGAGAAACGTAGCTGCAGTTAGCCAGTCGCGGTTGAAGCCCCATTGTGGAGATGCAGTGTGGAGCCTGTCTACAGGTCACTGTGCATTACTTACTGAAAAACACTCTTAAAGTGACAATAGCAGGGAATAGGGAGACACAGACACAACTTTCTACAGCAGGGGTCTGCAAGCTTACGCTCTGCAGAGATTTTGGACTACAATTCCCATCAGCCCTAGCCAGCAAAGTTAATAGTGAGTAATCATAAGGTTCGTTGTCCCACGCATTTGAAGACCTGCAGTTTTACAGGGCACTTGGGTTTGTCTGTTCATGTGCTTCGAAGTCTGGCATCCCTTGATGACATGTTCAGTTCACATTGACAGATTTAAGGATGCCACCCTATAAATAGGAACATCTTACTTTAATGTTGGCCTTGAAAAATATGTGCAATAATGTGTATGGACTGCAATAGTTTATAACAATAGTGACACATGTATGTGTATTGCATGAGCATTGACAGGGCTGGAGTCTTCTCCACACATGTGTTACTGATCAAAATGCCGTTGTTTTTTTTCTTTAGGGTCGGAACGGGAAAGGGTCCATCTTTGTCTGGGCCTCCGGGAACGGTGGCCGACAGGGAGATAACTGTGACTGCGACGGCTACACGGATAGTCTCTACACCATCTCCATCAGCAGCGCCTCCCAGCAAGGCCTTTCACCCTGGTATGCGGAGAAGTGCTCCTCCACGCTGGCCACCGCATACAGCAGCGGCGATTACACCGATCAGAGAATAGTAGGTTATTATTCAATTGAAAGATTTCCCAAATTCCTCCAATGCAAAGAGGCCCCTACACAGCAATGCCATTTCAGGTCCAAATGAGGATGTACAAACGGAGAAATTCCATAGGCTCCATGCAAATATTCATATTTATCAATGGAAATTAATTTCGATTAGGGCCAAATCTATTTCTTTTTTAGTTTTGGCTGAATATGCAGATCATAAATGACTACAAAATGAAGACTGGTGAGTGGCATGTGGGCACTTATCACAGTGGACCCGAGGCATGGTTTTCCAGTAAGGAAAGGATGAGCTTAGGAAGGAGCTATGACAGGGAGAAGGTATTCTGTGCAACTGTGTTGACATTTTAAACCAGCTTAGTTACGCTTTAAGAATGTGTATTATAAGATGTTCAAATTCGGATCTGTGTGATAGAACATGTCTAAAACTCCAAAAGCAGCTTTACTGTGGCATGAAAGCACCTTTGATTGGCATTCATGTTTTACAGAGCTTATAGTTTTGCTTTTTTGTATTGTCAACATGGGCCTGTGTTTCCCAACATGCATATTGTGGTTGGCTAATAATGAGGGACTGAAAGAAGGTGACACTGCTGACATGGGGGATATGTAGCCAGTGTCACCTTTAGTTATAGAAATATGGCCCCAAATGGATACTAGAATGACACAGTGAATGTATCAAAATGTATTCAACTCAAATTGATCTACAATTGTAAATTGAATATGTATATAACATTGGCGACTATTTAGAACCATGTGGCCTATGGGGAAACAAATGAGCAATTCTTGAGAAAACATCATCCATCAGACTGGACTCGCAGAGCCTTTCATTTGGTTAATATAGACAAATATTGTCATCAATTTCCATCATGAGTTGGAGACACTTCCCATTAAACCGTAAAATATCCCCAGGCAGCTATTTTAACAAAGTGACGTTTTTGTCCGCATGGGAAGAGGATGATCCAGAAGATGTGTCCCTGCCCACATGCCACATCCTCTGGATGAAACACAGGCCATCTTCCACAGGGCTACTTCCCTGGCATAGCGGAGGCCCACGCATCACCTGCTGTGCAGAAGCTAGTCTGAAAGCACAGTGAGTAGAGCCTGCTGATGCAGGTTCGAATCCCGGCGGGGCCAAACTCAGCCTTGCGTCTTTCCGAGGTCGATAAATGAGCACCACACAGCGTGGGTAATAATAAGCAGTGCTCAGTTGCCTGAGGGTTCGTAGCACTATATAAATGCTGAATTAATATTATTATTGCAGGTGGTCCACTGCACCATGTCCGAGGCGGGACCGGACAAGCTTAATTTCTTTGTGTAGTTGCACTGCATGCAAAAATATATCATTTCATTTATTTGTGAAGCCGCAGAGTGTGCGCTCCAACTTCAGAAAGAAATGAAATAATTCAATTTCTTCGAGATGTCAGAGTGCATGCGCTACAACTTCAGAAAGAAATTAAATTATTAAATTTCTTTGTGAAGTCAAAGTGTATTAACGTTCCGACTTCATAAAGAAATCATTTAATTTCTTTGTGAAGTCAGAGCACAATGCACTCTGACTTCACAAAGAAAAGTTCTAGTTGCGGCACCCAGTGTTTTAGCCCAACTACGCATGACAGGAACTAGTTAGCTCTGCCTGCTTACTGGTTCCTCTTAGCAAGGCCTTCTTCAGGGAAGACGGACTCAGGTCCGAAAACAAAATTAATGTGTGTGTGTGTGCACGTGCGTGCATGCTGCATGTTTGATGCATTTATGAGTGTATGTATGTGTGCATGCATGCAACGGTGTGTTCTTTGTTATGTAATGTGTGAGTAAGTGTGTGATGTATGTGTAGCTGAGTGCCCATGTGAATGAGTGAGAGAATAGTGTGTGAATGCGTATGGGTATGTGCATATGTTTGTGTTATTTTAGAGGGTGATGGGGGAGGGGGTGCCCCACTACAACATGTTTAATGGACATCCATCCATGATAAAGCAAGTATGCCATATGTTATGTGGCTAGAATGGCATTTTGGTAGAGGCAGTCTAGCAATTTCATTCTGGAGCATGACATTTTGTTAATGGGCATTTGCAATAAAACAAGCATGATAAGTATTATTACCTGACTAGACTGGCATTTGGGTGCAGCCAGTATGGCCATTTCTTATATGCAGTGGTATTTTTAGTGGGCATCTATGGTAAAGCAAGCATGATGTGCTATTAAATAGCAAGATTAGCATTTTGGTGCCAACAGTCTAGCTATTTCTTACTTTGGCATTGCATTTTGTTTTCTGGGCATCTATGATAAAGTATGCATGATAAATATAATTATGTTGCTAGACTGTCATTTTGGTGCAGCCATTTTGGAAATGTTTTCTTATTGTTGCACAGAATTTTTAATGGAAAAGGCGAGTATGTCCTTATGTGGGGATACTGCCATATGTTGGCAGTGCCCCCCTGGACATGTTATCTTATAGACTCATCACTGGCATTATGGACAAAGCAAGCATGAGTATTTTCGTATATGTTAAGCCTGACATATATTGGTGCAACCATTATGGACATGTATGGGCACAGCCAGTGTGAACATGTTTTATACTGGCAAATAATGAAGGTAAATGCATTATGTAAATACATTGAGAAATGCTACTGTGTACTGTTGTGAGTTGCATCAATTGGATTTTTGAATTGGAGTTACCCTACAAAACCAATGGCAAACTGTTTTTTTACCCCAATTTTCACAGAAAGTGTGCTGTACAATGCCTGATTTTAAACAATTTTTCAAAATGTTTTCTCGGGGGAATGGAGAAAACCTTCTTTACCTTCCTTTGGTTGGATCAGGCTCCCTCGCTATGCTCAGTTTCTCTGTGTATTATTTGTGGGAAATGTTTACGCCCGTCCAATCAAAATATTCACCAGTCGCCACTGGATGAGTGACTGGTGGGTGAATGGCTATGAATGTGGGCATGCGTGACTGGGGCACAGGCAAGAGCAATGGAACAAGCACATTTTCTTACACGTGTTAAAACTATTTGTGGGGAAAGACAACATGATAAATGTTATTACTTGGAAGAGGGTTTGGCGTTGGGGATTTATAGCACAATAGGGCAGGCAGACTAGATATTTTTATTCTGTGGCATGGCAATGGGGCAATACTAAAATGATGTGTGCTCTTACATGGGGAGGGCAGGGCCCTTGTGCAGTCAGCAAGTAAATGTGTTCTTACTGTGGCATTGCAACTTTTACTTGTGTTAGGGTATGGGCAAAGACAACATGAAGAGTATTCTTAAGGAGGTTGGAGAAGCATTTGTGCAGCAGCAATAAATAACATAATTTGTTCTGGTGGCAGGGAATCTTTACTGGCATTAAGGACAAAGCCAACAAGAGAATGTACGAACATGGGGATACTGGCAGAGCCAGCAGGAACATGCTTTCGTATGGTATCATTACTATGCGTAATATTACTGGCCACGCACAGAGTTGGCTAGTACATTTAGGTTTCAGGACTCAGGAGCCAGCAAATCCCCCTTGTTTCTGTGCAAGGGGAAAGAGTTAAAGTTTGTTTAAAACACATACTTGCATCTTTCACTTAGTGCAGCGTGTGGCATGCCTGCCGTTGCAGACGCATGATCATCAAATGCATTGTGCATGCGTGGTGGTCCAATGCTGGCACAGAGTTTGGCTTGGCCATGCTTTTGTTGTCAAGCTTGGGGTAAGGGCCTTCATTATGGCTCAATTGAGGGGTCCCCACATTATGTGATACGCAACTGGGCCACTTCCTAATAGTATTCTATGGTTCATTGATTTGCACATGACCATGCCCCTTGTTGTTGCTGATTTCATTACCAGACTCTAAGCACTCCAGTAAGCAAGATCATGCCATTCTCCATATCATTTATTGACACTGCACCATCTGCAAACAGCAGCAATTGAATGCTACCTCTGCCCCATTAATGACATGTCTGCCTTAACCTGTCATTCAGGAATCATTTTAAAAAGCTTGGTGACAAGCCCAGAACCTACCGCAGATTATCCCTATGTGAAGGGGAACAAGCAGGTGCAAGCATGCACCATTGCCAGATATATATATGTTATCCTGAGCACCCCTGTGCAAGGTGTAGAGCAGATGCACTCTCCAAGCCTCCCGCAGGCCCAGCCTTAGGAGAGACTCCCAGATCAGTGCCAAACCTACTAAGTGAAATGGCAATTTTAGATGAACAAAGCCCAACACTATATTCCCTTTCACAGACGGACACAGTTCACTGAGAGTAGAAGGAGAGTAAGATATTGTTGGGAAGAACCCCACCCCTTACACTCCCAATTTGGTCAATTTCGAGTCTCCTCTCAGTGACAATGCAGTCTTGGATTGTAAGAAGCAGAACTATGCAAAAGATCTTGTGCCCTGAGCTGAGGAGTGAGATTATGGCGTAGCTGCTGGGATAACCCCAGCTCCCTATTTTTGCAGACTGGCATGATTTCAGCTGTGCTCAATGCACTCAGTAAGCAGCAGGAGAGGGAGATATGTTCAATAAAACGTGCAGCTGGACCCATCCTCAACATTAGACAGGAAAAGTTGACAGGAACTGCATGACAGCCTGACATGTTCCCAAATTTATTTTAATATCACCCACTGAGATCAAGTCTTCTAAACGTATTGGGGAATGCCAAATCCTGCTCAGGGATTTCCCTGTGGAGAGACAACCAGCTCAGGGTTGGTTATCTGCTGCTTGAACAATTATCTCAGTTTTATCTATAGAGGCGGGCAGGGCCGGCTTCACCAGAGTGAATGATGGGGTGCCGACCTGACACCCATTATAGAAGACACTGCAAAGGAAGCAGATTCTCCCTCTGTTTAGAGAGAAGAGGGATTGACAGTAAGGAAATAACACTAGCAACATTTCTGAGTGTTTCATTGGTTTGAAATATTGAACAGAGAAGGCAAAAATATCTAATAATGGGAGTTCAAAATTAAAAAGAAATTATGTTCCGTGCTACCTGACAAAACAAACCTAGATTTGGGAAAGTGCTGCTGTGCATCTATCATACACAACATGTATTAATTTTGTCATAATTTAACAAACATATCTTCAATACATGTAGAGTAATTCTAAATTGTGTTGAGGTAGTGGCGAGCCAAGTCAGACACGTGACCACCAAGAGTACCCTCAGCTGCAGCATTCATCTGACGACCCTGGGCTGTCGTTGTTGTTCTTAATGAAACGTGCCTTCCCTTGGCTCACAGAAAGTACCTCACCATTTTGCATCCCCTGAGTTGCATTGACAATTGGGCTTGCAGGCTGGGGTGCTCCAGCCCAAAGGCTCACATCCCTGCAAGTCAGGAGGACATGGACAGAGAGTTGGTTGGGCTCAATCTCCACTCCACATGTCAGGATCCAGGAAGGGCAGTACTTTGGGCCAGAGGGCCATCTGCAGCAGCGTATGTGGCAGTGGTGGGAGGTCAAAGCTGTGTATGACTTCACGGTCCTGGATATTATTTTGGGCAAGAACATCAGTTGTAGTGTGGTAATTTAAAACTCTAGTGTTACATTACGGGGCTAGGTCAGTCACATAGACCTCCCAATTGATGTTGTTCCCATCTGCCACCGCAAAAGGTGCACTTGATCTTCACTCTGAAGCAAGTATTTCAAGATATGTGTTTCACCTGGCATCCTCCACTGCAATCCAATTGTGATGGAATCACATGTAGGAGGCCCACCTCTGTCACCCCTGTTTGGATGTTTGAAGCTTGATCCGGAGTCCTTCTGCTACAGTGGCAAAAGTGCCCCATGGCCAGTGTCTGGGGCAACATGAGTACAGATGTAAGCAGGTTAGCCCCTTGGAGATTATAAAAATTGGAGCACCAGACTCTCTGCCCAAAACCAATGTGTTGGGCTGTAGAAGAGGGCTTGGGTGGAGGGGGTGGGGCATTGAGGTCATGTCCATACGCCCCTGATTTGGGTGAATACGATCAGGGAGGGAAAGTGTCAGGATAGGGGTGATTGACCACTGCTTGGAACACTACACAGAGAGACATTGTGCCGGTGTGCTCCACAAGTATCACAGGTGGAGCCGTGGAATGCATCTGCTTCAGAGAGCAAACATATCTGGTCAGAATGCACTGTTTATCAAGAGGGTGAGGGACATGGCAATGCAATGGTGAGAATGGAGGTCAGAGGAGGGGTTTCTGCAGCTGCCCCAACGCATTGGCAGTGAGGTTTCAATGACCTGCGTGCCAAAATTGGTAGGTTTATCTTTTAGTGTAAGTGTTATTGTACTAGGTTGTTCATTGAGGGTGTTGGTTTCTTATGTTAGCGGGCATTGCCATACAACACCTATTGGGCAAATACGGAATAGTACATGTCCATGAACATGCAACAAGCCACACATGGATCCTAAGTCTTTTGTCTGACTTCAAAATGATGTTCTAGGCCTTCAATTTTTTAGGCCTTCAATTTTAATTAACCAATCCTAGCTGAGATCTTTGAGAATATTTAACAATAGGAGGCAGAGGAAAGTGAACCCAACTAAAAAAGTAGTTAGACCAAACAACAATCCCGCCTGCTCCTATGAATGAAAGGATAGAAACCACCAAGGAGCAGGTATTGGGCAGTAAGGTAACTACTCAGGTAAAAGTAGACACGGTCGGTTTCTGAACTTCTATCCATGAGAAGGAAACTCAGAACCTGTTTGTAGCAGGAAGCAACTGCGCTCACCAGACTGCTGAGAGCGGTACACTTGATCATTTAGGTGAGACAGAACACCAAGTCCCCCTGAAAAAGGGCACAGGAGAGGAAATGACAACCTGCTGAATGCTTAACCTCAGACCCTGGTGTGAGACAGAGAAGCACGCTCCCTAGAATTGGAGCATGCAAGAGAGCACTGCAAAGTCTGCTGAGGACTGTTTCTCAAACCTTGGGGCAGGTGCAGAGCACTGGAAAGCACGGCGCCATCTACTGAGACTGTATAATATGTCCTGGGGAATATCAGAGCATCACACCAACCTACAATAAGGAAGGAGGGTGCTAATAAGTCTATTGGGAAGGAAGGCTATCCATCATGCTGATGGGGACCAGTGCAACACACATCCGGCAATAAGGAAGCACCAACAGTGCTGAACAATTAATTGGAGACAATATCCCAAATTCTGGTGGGTGATTAGAGCATCACTCTGGAATAAATAAATAAGTTTAAAAGGGTGTTGTACAGTTTGCTGATGACTCTGGGAGAAAGTGAGCTAAGAAGAAGCCAAAGGTCTGCAATCCAAAGGGGCCAGTTTTGTATACAAAGAACGTCGCAATCAAAGCAGCCACGTGTTGAGAAAAGGCTTGACATGGACAAAAGAGATGTCCCTGAGGGGCCTCGGTGAAGTATTTATGCAGCTATAGCCCCAATAGAACTGTATGGCAGAGGCTGCCCTGGAAGTGTACCTGTGGGACATGTTGTGCCATAATAGCAAGGCAGGCGAGTGAACCTCTACCCCAGGGAAGTTTCAGAGGACTGATGAGAATGCAGGGCCAAGCCCAATAACCTTTTGTTCTCTGGCAGTGGAAAGTAGCCCCGATGTGAGTAGATATGCTGCAGTCCAACCCTGAGTGGGGCCCAAAGGAAAAGAATACTAGTTATTAGTTTAAGGCTGGGCATATCTGGGTGTCCTTCGGTCTGCTGTTCCTTCCCTGCCATTGAGACATTCCTGTGACTGAGAGAATGATCCTGTTTGTCCACCAACAACCTTTCTTTAGGGATGGACTGTGGACCTCCAGTCCATTCGAGGAATGCTAGGACTGCAGATCGACTCTGGACCCTTGTCCTTTAGATTAGAAACCCCAGCACATACTTTGAGTTACTCCATATTCTATGTTCTGTTATGATTACAAAACATTATCCTTTTGAGTTGCCCTTACCTTGGTGGCCATCATCCAGTCCATCCTTCAGAATCCAAATAAAGGCTTCACTCAAGTTGTGGGACCCTTGCCCTCGGGAGGAACCCTGTAGACCTGGTTAGATGAGGAGGGATGCTCTGCTAGTATACTACCCTGGTATTACCAAACTTTGGAGAAAGTCTGAAACCGAAATCCGCCATTTAAATTGTACTATCCTATTTGCATTGCTCTTTCATGCGGAACCATTTTAACTATTAAGCACAATCGGTGACCGTTCAGTTCCTCCCTCCTCATGGCACCCCTTAACCATTTAATTCGTGGTACATTGTTCACAGATATTTGAGCAATTACTCCCAAGAAACGGAAACCCCTCATACTTTGGGACTTCAGTGGTCACTATCATCCATTGTTTGTGTTGTATAGATGTACTAGTCTATGATGAAAGCCCCCGACAGCCCATCAGTCTTACATGTTGCAGGTTGTAGTCATCTGGCACGCTTGATAAACGCACAGCTAAATGTGTTTACAAAATCTGATAGCACCCCAGATGACAGCCAAGGGTGCTAATAGTGTTAAGTCCATGCTTGGCGAGCAAGCTTTGGCAAAGCCCAAAGGGCACGTTGTTAATCCTCATTACTTTTACAAATGAATGTTTTTGCATTTTCTGTTATGAATAAATACAATGAATAGCTAAGTACCTACTTTAAGGCAATTTCTTTTACAAGGTATGTCCTTTTCTCTTAATATATATGTACAAAACAGATTCCAAAAAATGTCTGTCAGAGATTCTGTTGCAGGAGCAAGTACACAAGTGGAGCACGGTATAGTAAGGTGTTTGCAGTGCCAGGTTGAGAATACTGTTATCAAGGAGATGGAGTTGTTCAGCAAGTGAGTGAAGAGTTGCCACAATGTTAAAGCACGCTCTTGAACCACATCTCTTTCTAGTGTGCTGCGATATCAACACGGGATCTCAGGTTCCTCATGGGTTGGCAAAGGGTAATCTTTCTGTGGTTGAGTATGGTTCCTGAGTCCCAAAGGGCTTTATGGGCAATGTAGAGTGCTTTGTACTTACTTGGCCAATAGCCACTGGAGCGATTCTAGAGCAGGCGTTAATAAGATTGCTTGCCCCTGTGTTATGGACGCTAAGTTTATCATTATCTCTATTGCATTCTAGGGCTTGAAGTACTATCATTGGGGCCAATTGTAAGCCATGAACAAGGACTTTGTTTGCAGTTCTATGCATTTCTCTCAGCTCTTTTTAGCCTTCCAGTTTTCCAGTTTGACCCTCTGAGACCACAAGAGTTGTGAATAAAAAGTGAAGAATGAATTTCTGATCCTACCTACTCAAAGTTTCATGACACCATCAATCCAACTAAGACATTTATAAAAGGGCACTGGTTGTTTTATCTTGAGGAGTAGCTGATACATTTTACAACTCTTCTGGAAAAATATTAATGGAAGACAGGGATTCCTGACAGTCATCCATTTTAGCAGTTGGGAATTCTTATTTCTTTAATTTCAAACTATTCCAGATTTGGGTACGAGGTTACCCTGGCCTATTTTCATGCATTGGGGTTCTTTAGTTGCTAATGTCCTATTATAAATGTCAGACTACATGCACCAGAATGCAAAGAATGAACAAAAAGACTGAGAGCTATGTGAAATATCCACCCTGTTGGGATGGTTCCCCGGTATGCCGGGGGTCGTCTGGGGATCCGTCCGACTCCCCAGGGTCAAAACCCTTCCCCAGGATAAACGGAGAACTCAGCCGACGGCAAGTTAGAACTGCGGTTTATTACAAAACCTACAGGGATCATACAAGACAATCAGATTCTCCAATACATCTCAACTTTACAATGCATACTCCCCAGTTTTGTTGTGACATTGCATCGTCATCTGGGCCCTTTCACAAAAACCTATCCCAGTTGTGGATTGGGTGTTGAGAGTGCTATCCCTTATTGACATACCCTATAGAGGTTATTGTACTGGTCCTAGCATGTCAGGTGGCTGGCCTGTCCCGTCCCCACAAAATATCTATTACATTGTTGCAGAATAGTGGATTTACCATTGGTTCTTGCCCCTTGTCGTATACCCCTGATTTCCTATTTCGTGATTGGCTAGAGCTGACTCCCCAGACCTGGGATCCGATTCGGTTCTCAGCTCTCTGCGCACCTCTTCAAGGTAATGTGAGACGATTATATGTCTGTATTGTATCTGGTAGTGTACCACATCTACCTATGAGAGTGTATATCCATGATGAAACACTTGTTTCACTCCTCGTCTGGGTTGCTGAGATCGGCTCTCCATTCCCACCGAAATATGATGGGTGACTTTGAGCGTTCCTGGCTCTTTGTCCTGTCATGTTCATGGGGGTGAGGAAGGGTATTCCTGGGTACCCTCTCTTCAACCCACACTGCTACAGAAACGGATGCCAGAAAGGGTGGATAATCCACAAGGATCCAGCATGCATAGCTCACAAATCCGATTCCATCTAAGGGAGTACGAGCTCGGTACCACTGGCACATCTATTGTGCATGCGGGTGGGAATGCAAGCACTGTGCGACCCACTGGAAAGTGGAGGGCCATTCTACAAAAACGGTGAGTATGGTTTGGAGTGTGAGGGGAGCAGGGGTGAGAGGAATCGGGAAAAGGGGATTCCTGGAGTGCCCTTGGATAAGAAAGGCTGTGCCATGCAGACCCAGGGGGAAGCACTGCCGGAACACAGAGCGAAGAGCTTGTAGAGGGCATGGGGATGGAAGGGGGTGACCAGAAAGGGAAGAGTTTTCCAGGGGTGCCCCCTGAGGTCTGGAAGAAACGAGCAGGGATGTTGCGAGGAAAGCAGAGGAGGAAGGGGAAGTGAGACTAGTGAGAAACGTGTCTAGGAGTTTTGCAAAAAATCCATGAGGTAAGTCCACATACGACCAATCCACAATCCACTCTGCAGTACTGCAGCACAGAATTTCGGGCAGAGAAGTGCAACTATATGCTCCGGATGGAATAATTCAACCCTGTCAGGGATGCCCGAGGGACGGGGCATGCAAGCATTCTGAACCATCAATAGACCAGACTATTCCATGCACTCCAACTGGTCGAAAGGCCAAGGGTTGCAGCCAATCAGAGTTCGCAAAACACTCCAGCATGTTTAGAGCCCTCAGGGAATTTTGTTACTTCTAAAACTCACACCTGACATGGCACAACTTTAGATTTCGGGTTGTGCTTGAGAGAGCTGGTTATTTGAACAGAAAGTGGCTGCTGATATATATGTCTACTAGGGTTTTGTGCACCACTATCACTCATGGGAAGTAATCTGACTGAGGCAAGTCGAAACCCAACCATCTCCGCCCCACGCCACGACCCTTTAAGCCTAGAAGGGAGAAGCCACAGACCTTTCTAATACAGTGTTTTAGACAGAAAGCACTGCGGGCTGTAATTCAAAAAATTATATGCTCTGAACCTCTCCAGCTGGGTAAAGTAACAGACTGCCAGTGGTGGCTCAGTGCCTTATCTCTGCCTGGCTGGGCGCTAACCATTAGTCTTCTGCCCAAATAGCTGTCATTACACATGTGAAGCCATCTTCAGGGGGTACTGGCTTTACAGAGCAGGAGCGGCGCCTGACAGTGGCAATTGCCATGCAGTCAGAAGCACCTGGGGAGAGAGCAGCCTCCTGCACGCCGAACTGCAATAGCGTGGATTTGCAAACAGCCCAGGCTCCCAATGAACACGTGCAGATCTGTACACTTTCGGCGGGTGTTTAATTTGCAAATAGCACGCCTGTCTCATTTGTAAATTACAGTGTTTCCCTTTCAGAGTAGACGGGGAGGGCAGAGAGCCTCTCGGTTGATAACACCTCTTCTGGGTAATTGCTAAGTAGGCAGCCATCTGAAAGAGCAAGGCGAAATGACATGCTCTGCCACTCAGTCTGATTCGCAAGCTCTTCGCATCATTCAGACATCACGGTGCAGCTGAATAAAGATGCCCAGCGAGTGCTTGGTTTTTCAAAATGAAAATGCACATTTCAAGCAACCCACTACGAAATGTATGTATTTAATAAGAGAGAGATTGAGAACGGGAACTAGAAAAGGGGAACGAAAGAGAGAGCAAGACATGAAATATGAAGTGGATTTCAAAACAATCACATCCATTGAAGTCGGTATTGAGGCACTCAATAGCATTTATTTTACCCATGCTCCTCTGCTTCACATGCTGAGATTTGCCGATCTTTAATTAGAGGTGTACACCAGCCTGCAGAGACTGGGATGGCTAGGTCTCTTCCTGTGAATTGGACACACAGCCTCATCACGAGTTGGGCGGTAACGTTGACGGTATTACCGCAGATGCTATTAGCCCTACTGCCAAACCCCCCGGTGCTATAAGTGCCGGATCACGGGTTTGGCGGAACGGTTAGTGCCCATTCTCCATTGGGCACTTTTGAGAATTCCTCATCCCCCATTGGGCCAAATGGGGAAAATACGTGCTATTACTGCTGGCGGATTGCCCGCCGGTAGTAATAGCACCGAAAATCGGCAAATGTGCCGCAGATTTCCCCCCAGCTCAGAGCTGGGGGGGAATCCACCAGGGCCATGATATGGCGCACCCTTAAATGTGGCGGTAATAGCGTTACCGCCGCATTTAAGGGTTACCGCCAAACTCGTGATGAGGCCCACAGTTTCCAGTTCTGAGCTTTAATTTTGCAAATCATTAGCAAAAAGTTCTTAAGTCAAGTTTGCGCAATTGTAGTTAAACAAGACTACAACTCCCAGAAATAATTATTTTGTTAAATTGAAGGGCAAGGATGGGACCTGACGGCATGAATTGATGTGATCTCCACAGGCAGGTACCAGCCTGAAAAGAGGTGCTGGGTAAAATGCTAAGTCTAGACAAAGATGACCCAATCACATATTAACATTGTGTGGACATTGGCATATGCAAGTCAACACAAGAGCACTACACTACAGTGCATTCCATATTTTCTTTGAGAATGGCATTCAACACATCCATGCCCAGCGATTATCCCATCTAAGACCGGACCTAAATGTGACTCTCATTGTGGACAAATGTAACCCTCTCCTTAGTCCACAACCAGTCTTCTCGCATCGATGGCCAGTATGAACTGGACTACCCATAAACTGGACTAACCATACCTGTCCACTGGGGCTCCTTAGGGAGGCCTTTGGAACAGTGGTATCATGGCAGGTGGAGCAATCAACAAATCCATGTTGACGGTAGTGTCCCCTGCACCAAAACAAATGCCTGGATTCAGCACCATCCTCAAGAAGGCATGTCTTGATCTTGAAGCCTCGACAACTGGTTGTGTTACATCCAAAAGATGGCTTCCTGGGAATATTTTGGAGATGGTATTATTCGCCCACCTGGAAAACGTTTTAGCAGATGCTGGCTTCATTGATGCCTGAAAGCCTATTTTTCATAGCCAACCATGGAACAGAGTCTGGTGTGGTCTGGCTGGCAAGCGATTGTTGTTTGGCCATGGACTGAGGCATTATATCAGGTATGGCCCTGTTGGACCCATCCAAAGCCTTTGGCACCATTGTTCACAGGGGAGCTACTGGTCCATCTCTGAGTCCCGGCTATATGTATGCATAAGGGATCTGTTGTATGTATGTATGTATGTATGTATGTATTTATGTATGTATGCATGTAAACATAGCTAGCCAGCAAAGGAGTGCTGAACATAAAGGGCACACTCAGGGCTTTACTAATAGGATGCATTGGTAGCAGTGGAGTGATCAGTGAGATGTTCTTTGAGGAGTAGTGTTGGGTGTCCTGACCCACGTTTGAGCTATCATGCTGCAACATTTGGTGCTGTGGGCTTAGAAAATACAAGATGGCCAAAAAGCCCACAAGTGCGCCAGAATCCAGGAGAACCACGCAGTTTGCGCACACTAAAATGGTTGCCTAACTTGCCACCCACCAGTGCGAGCAGGATGGGCTGGGGTGCCATGAGTGAAATGTGTGCCAAAGGAAAAACCGCACTTTAAAATCACCTTTTGTTTCTCTGAATGCCAGCTCAAAATGCCTATTTTCAAACATTGCAACACATCCAAAAATCTCACTGAACACCAGCGGACATCTGGCAGAATGAAGTATGTGTGCATACTAAATCTGGGAAGTTGAAGAGCCCCAAAACAATGTTCATAACAAGACTGGCTGAGCTCTGCAGGTCTGCAGCAGCCTAACTGAAACTGGATTTAAAACTACCAAAAATCGAAAAAATGTTTAAATTAACTGAGTGACCTACTTTGAGTGTCACATAGTTTGTCACTGTTGAAATGTCATAGTTTTGAACTTAGAATCAGCATTCTATCTGCATATGTAAAAATTGTCTTGACTTAAACTGGGGAACAAAAAAATGACATTGTATCTGAAACCTGGCTTAATGAAACTGAATTCTGCTTGACATCTACCCCCACATGAGTTAAAACCTGCTCAGCCACTCTTCCCCTTGTCAAAAGGAGTTGTCACCTCTCTGATTAGATTAGGGGTGGAGCAGCTACAGGGAGTTGAACAAAGGCCTGTCCTGGGCCCAGGCAGATGGTTTATTAGGGTGGTCGTAAATGGCTTCCTTTTGAACAAAGCCCTTCCTTGACTCAGGCAGATGGTTTATTGGGGGGACCGTAAAACAGCCTCCTCTTGGCAGAAGCTGGGAGGGGCAGGGTCTCTGAGCTTGGCAGAAACTGGATAAACTGGTTTCTACACCATGTGACCTGAAAAGACACACCCCTGTTGGCCAGAATATGATTCTAAGAAAGATGTGTAACTCACAGTGCGGACTTGTCAAAATTATTTAAATGATACCATAATTCTTGTGAATTTTCTGTGCACGTTTTAAGACGCGTTGGGAATTTGTGTGATGTTCTGGGGCAAAACCCCGCTATTTATGGATACTACAGACTCTGTGTTTAAGCTAGAGACATGGGAATTTACTGGAGTATGTATGGACAGGCCGTGTATATGTGTATAATTTGTAATGAAGAACCAAGGTTGCATAACCCACTAAAATCGAAAATGTTGCCGTTTCTGAATGCAAGCCCTCAGGAAGAGCAGATTTGGGACAGAGACTACCTCATGTGATAGGTAATATGTACATGCAATGACAAACCACTATGTATTTGAGAAATGTGTATTTTGATCAAATATAGATTTGTGGGCAAACTGACCAGGGGAGGATCCTCTGACCCATAAAACCTACAGCATCACTCTGACTCACAGTTACTTCCCCAATCATGGGAGAGGGGAGAATTGGGCCAATGACAAGTTGAAAGAGGGGCTGGCTAGTGATGCTGCACACACACCCACTTTCAAAAGACATAAAAAGAGCCACTGGAAGCTAGAGAGGACATTCAATTCCATTTGCTGCGGAGCATGCTGTCGGACCATACAACATCCAGAAGATACCAGATTCAACACTTAGACTTTAAAACTCCAAAGAACTTGATTCAGAACTCAAGGCAAGGGCCTAAACCCACAAACTGAGAACTCTTCTCAGTAGGCCTCAGCATCCAGCAAACCTAACAGCGGTAGCAGCATCCAGGAGCCGTGCAGATCAGCGCTGGGTCCAGAGAAAACTGTGCAGAAAGATCCAGAAGCAGTGCTGTACTCAGAGAAAGCAGAGCAGTATCCAGAACCAGAGGCCAGAGATCCAGAGTGACCCAGACCGCTGTTAGAAGAACCAGAGAGCTGACCCAGATCACTGTGAAGTGCCGAGACCAGAACCGGAGTCCAGTCCAAAACCTGACCAGATCCGTGGGGAGGCCTAATTCAAAAATATATTGTGAGTACCTAGCAGAACTGTGCAGAACCAATCTCTTAGTTAAAATAATCTAATCCAAACTATTTTAATCTAACCAGAACTGCCTCCTAACTGTCACCTGTCATTTGCAAAGCTGTCACCTGTCATTTTCTAGCTGCAAGCTGTAACCTGTCGCTTTGAACTTTTAAAATTTCAAATCCGAAAAACTACCTTTATTTAATCGTCCGTATCTCTGGAACCATTTGGTTTAACTTTCCTCTGAAAGCTTAGAATCTCAGCTTTTCAACGAGCGTAGAACCGACTTCCTACTCCTTATACTTTCTCCGTAATCACGATTCTCGCACCCGTGAATTTTGCTGCGATTTGCGATTTGGCCCGATTTCTTTATTTGTAAAAAGATAGCTGCTTTTGCCTGAACTACTAAATTTCGTTTGCCTCTTAAGAACCATCCCTGAATCATTGCTAGAGTGAGCCTGGACTAATATTAACTAGATACCACTCACCCTGAACTCCTGAAGGGAATTAAAAGCATTTTCAGCATATTTCTCCCTGCAGTGTCACCATATTCAAATCACTTGGGTCTGTGTTTCAAAACTCCTATCTGTTGTATAAGCTGCTGGGGGGGAATTGAACTGAATTCTATTTGATTGCATTCCTAAGAACTGAGTCACATTCTATTCATCTCCTTACATTGCATTAAGGGGGGGGGGTGAATTGTCCAAGAAAGTGATTACATTGTCTTTTGCTGAAATCCTATCAAGTTATTTTCTGTACTGCATCTCATTCCACATTGCATCCATTTGAAACCATAAAAGTATTGTTGCTATCGTATCCATCCTATAACCACTCATCATTGATTATAAAGAAGTGTGCTAGTGCCGGACTATCCATTATTGATTACTGCTCAGATTAAGTGTGATATTCAATTATCAATTTATTATAAAGTGTGATATATATATATATATATATATATATATTGTTTAAATTATCAAATAAACCTTTTAAACTTGCAAAACAGAACTACTTCTTGGCTCAGAGGGGTCAGGGGGATTCCAAGAGAGGGGTGTTATATAGGGATAGTCATCCAGAACTCATGAACTGAACGTAAAGATATATCAATAAGGGTTTCCATTCAGTATCCCAGACTAGGCATTGACTTAGCTGTAGTGTTGAATTGAATCCTCTCACAGTAGAAACTTCATATCATTCCTTGAACTAGTACCCCAGTGGGGTGGGGGTAGCGGCCTCACAGCCAATGAGGAGGCTCGCAGCCAGGGCTTTATCACACGGTACAGCCCCCTTGCTCCGAGCCTGTTCAGAGCGGGAGTCCGTCATCTTCCCCTGCCAGGTTCTGCAGCTAAGTGTACTTCCCCGCACACCGTGCCCCATCCCCCAACCCACCCCCCCTTTTCCACACAACGAGGCACCCTCCTCCCCACTGCGGGCTCTGGGGCATTACCTAACGCAGCTTATTTCTTAAGCGTATGTTGGAGGTGGGCAGTGCTATCTGCATAGTTAACACATTCCAGAGACAGTGTGTGTAGCAGGAAAGGTCCTATGTCCTACCTTTTCCCTCATAATGGCATTTGTTTCCATTTTGCTAATGTCAGGCCTTCTAGTGGTTTCCTCAGCCAGATAGTATGGAGCTTTAGTTGTGACTGACTTGTTGGTGATTCAGGTTGTCTTACACAGGAACCATGCTTGAAGGAATAGCTAGCGTAGTGCCTTGAGGATGGGGTTGGTATCTTAATATTTTCTTAGTCCTGTGATGAGCCATACTGCAGCGTACTTTGCATGATGGATACACTAGTTGTCCCCAAAAATGAACCAAAAAGTGATCATGTGTCTTGCTGAGGGCTCACATGTCACATGCCCTCAGAGGTACACTACATACGTTAGATGCACTGCCAATTGGTATTTTGTGGAATACCTGTGAAAACCCTGTGTCTCTTGACATAGGCATTCAAATGCTGCTAACATTATGGTTAGGATCAAAAGCAAGGCGACAGCTGTTCAAGCGCTAGGTGGAAATCTTAAAGGTCCAAAAGGTATGCCATGTGCCCAAGGAATAGCTTTCTCTTTAACTATGGTGATGGTATAAATCAAGAACCAAGCTTGGAGACAAGACAAGTGAAGGTGATTTGTCTATCAGGAAATTGTGCTGAGGCAAGGTCAGGTTACCTCTCACAGGGCTATTTTTCCTGAATACTGCATGAGGACTAGATTGCATAAGAAGGAAATTGGTAAAGGAAGATAAGTTAGGGCCAAAAGCAAACTCAACAACATGGACAGTAGGTACCTTGTGGTCAGGCCCCAATAGCTGTTGTCAAGCCCCAGTCATCAAATATTCATAGGGACGCTTTGCATCCATTCACAACCTTTGGGGATTTGCAATGAGCGTTTAGCAGCTACTTTTCTCGGGTCAAGGACAGTTGCCATTACAGGTTACAAGCCCATGTGTTTCAAGGGGCATTCTGCTTAGGTAATTGAATTTTCCTCTGGCGCATTCATCAACATGATGAGGATGAAGCGGTCGTGGTATACGTTGCAGCTGGTTGGGCATGAAGTGCAGTCATAGTTGCTTGTCTACTATGCATACCCTCTTGTGCAATGAAAAAATAACTCCTGTGATAGTTGAATGGCACCCAACAACGAAAACAAGGTAACATGTTTATTGTAGTTCAGGGACATAAGGCATGAGAAAAGGAAAATCTTTATACGTGTAAACTGCAGTCGTTTTTACTTTCACTGTATGAAGCAAACGTTGAACAATATGTAAATAATTCTGTATTTGATCTTTTCAAAATGTTATTTACCTTTGATTTTGATCTGTTTCGGTTAGTTTCCTATGAAAATCCAATAGCTAATAAGTGACACAAGTTAGAATGTAATTACAATTAAGAAATAATTCATGATGCACACACCAATGACGTTGTTTTTGACTTGTTACACAACTTATTTTTTCCCTGTGCACATCCCGTTCTGGATGTTAACATGATTTGCTTGTTTCCAGTGTTGGCTTATTGTAATACTTAAATAAAACAAATAGAAATTCAAGTTTATTGTCACAATGTGGGGCACTGAATTTGCCTGGCGTCAATTTAAACACATCCTGATTTTCTTCTTTCCTCAGACAAGCGCTGATCTTCACAATGAATGCACAGAAACCCACACGGGCACTTCCGCTTCTGCCCCACTGGCTGCTGGGATCTTTGCTCTCGCTCTGGAAGCCAAGTAAGGACATTTGAAAAAATGAAACAATAAAAACAGCCATCAAAATATATTTACAAATAGGTGACAATCAGCAGTGACATTATTTTAATGTGTATTGACAAATGAATCGATAAGTACAGGAACAGTGCACAAATACTCAAAATGACTGCATGAATTAAACAAAGCACACATCTCCAATGCAAATGATAATGGGGTCCAAATTGAGGAGGCGTGTGTCGTGTCTTTAGGAAGGTGCACGCGGGGCAATGCGCGGCGCAGCAGCGTGCGAGAAGGACAACCACACAGGATAATGAAGATTACCCCTGCTAGCTGCGCAGGGAGTATTAATTCTATTAAAGACTAAGGAGGCGAGCATTATGCTTCATCTTCATTTATTTCTACTCTTCAGCATTTCACCAAAACATATATAAAACCATGAAAAGTGTCGAACAGAACTTTTCTCTTTTCAAAACTACAATATCCATGAGTCTCTGTAGTCCATGCCCTTTCCACCAGTCACAACCCACTTCCTGTGCTTGGGCTCCTCCTCTGCTTTTACTCGCTCTGACAGTCACTCATGTTCTTTAACTGATCCTCGCCAATGGAGCGGAGGGTCTTCTGAACTTTAAACTCAACTGCCGGTGCTCTCCCGGACTCTTGATACCTTCAGCTACGCCACTGCTTTCAGCTATTCTTCTGATCTTCCCCTATGAAAACATAATAAGAGATCTTAGGGTGGTGTGTATGTAATGTCCTCACACATATAATGCATCAACATTTATATACATTACAGTACTCGGGTGGGAATTTAATGCTCGCCTTCTTAGTCTTTAATAGAATTAATACTCCCTGCGCAGCTAGCAGGGGTAATCTTCATTCTATGACAAGACTGGAGGCGAGCATTATGCTTGTTTAAAGCTTCCCCAGCACCGCACCAGCCAAGCCCTCTGCTGGCTTAAAGTAAAACTCTTTAAAAGTATGATCGCTTGACCAGTCTGCTGCTAGCATTATTTCACTCAAAGGCACTCCCGCTCTTGCGGCTGACGATGCCATTGCTCCTCTCACTGAATGAGCTCCATACGTGTCCACATTCACACCTGCTGCCTGCATGACCTCTTTGACCCATCTAGTTATGGTAGCTGATGCCACTGCGTGGTAAGGCTTCCTGCGCCCTATTAATAACTGAGTAGTATTTACTGGTCTATACTCTGCTGTTCTATTCTCATATTCTTTAATACACCGTGCAACGCACCATTTCGAATTGTTCGGAAAATACGGATAATGCACTGTGGAGGTGCCTGTCTTGGTCCTCCTGGCTATGGAGAATGTGACTCCCTCCGGACCGAAGGACCGTCTGTTAATTTCTAGCGCTCTAACATCTGACACTCGTTTGCATGAAATCAGACATAATAACATAGCTAGTTTACCTGATAGCTGTTTAAGAGAAAGGTATTTATCTGATGGCCAATTGATAATAATCGCAATACCGTCATCACGTCCCATGTTGCACTATATTTGGGCCCTGGCGGCACTCTGAATCTCGCTCCTCTAATGAGCCTCACTACCGCGGGATGCTCCCCTGCCAGTACCCCTTCTATTGGCATATGCCCTGCTGATATGGCTGATCTGTATACTCCTATTGTCCGGAAAGCTTTCCCGTTCTGCAATACGTGTGCCAGAAAATTCAGTATTTCCACTACAGGTGCTGAAACAGGATGAACACTTCTGTTCTTGCACCAGCTTGTCCACTTTGGCCAAGCTGCGTCGTAGCTCCTCCTAGTGGATGGAGCCCAGGACTCTGCGATAAGCTGAGCAGCCTGCGCCGAAATTCCTGGCAGCGCCCAGCGTCTCCTGATATCCTGCACGCGACTAGCGGGAGTGTCCCTCTCACTCTCAGAGGATGACACGACCCAACTGGGTCCGTGAGCAGTCGCTCTCCTTCGGGGAGTACTCTGGGAACGTCCGCTACTAGTTCCATTAGTGTTGGAAACCACACTTGTGACTTCCACAAAGGTGCTACTAATACCAGTTCCGCTTTCTCCCTCCGACACTTCGCTAGCGCTCTGCTCAACATCGCGAATTGGAGGGAAAGCGCAATGCGGGCCTCCTGCCCATTCCTGCAGGAAAGCATCCGTTCCTTGCGCTCCCGTGTCCAGCCTCCAGCTGAAATAGAGGCTCGTCTGTGTGTTGAGCCGAGAGGCGAAGAGGTCCATATGTAACGGTCCCCATCTCCTGTCCAGCTTCTGAAACACTGCTGGATCCAGCTTCCAATCGCTGGAGTCCGTCAGGTAACGAGAGTTCCAGTCTGCTACCACATTCAGCAAGCCTGGTAGGTACTCTGCAGTCACTGACGTTTCTGTACTGTCATGATCTCTGCTTCCAAAAGGTCAGGGTTTTCCCAACTCCCTTGGAAGCAGATCCATAACCCAGGTTCCGAGTGCCAACCAGTCCCAATTGGGACCTTTTGGACCCAGTCCTGGCGCCAGTGGCACCAGGCTCATAAATATGCCCAGTCCCAGCGCTGGAAGCGCCAGGCTCATAATGCTTGGGTGGACTTACCTTCAGCAGACCATGCTGCTTACTTGCCTGCCAGTTGAGCCTCTGATCCTCTTCTGTTTGGAACTACTTTTCCTGTTGGGTGGGGCTGGAGCCACTCCCTAGATTCAGAACACTGGAACTCTTCTGGAAGGCAGGAACTCTTTTCTTACCAGGAACTCTTTTCTTACTTGGGCGTGGCTGTGGAAGGAGACACCTAAGCACTACATGAGGCTATTTAAACCACACCCGGTGGATGAATCTTGCTTTGCGTTATTCTGCAACCTCTGCAGCAGAACGCTCATCGTGTCTTCTGCATCCGGTCCTGGGCCTAAGGAAAAAGGCTTACCATCCTGAATCCAGTCTTCAGCAACACCTATAAAGACAAGAAAGAACAGGTTAGCATTCCGGCATCTGAAAGGCAAAGGCTTACCATCCTGAATCCATTCTTCAGCAACACCTATAAAGACAAGAAAGAACAGGTTAGCATTCCGGCATCTGAAAGGCAAAGGCTTACCATCCTGAATCCAGTCTTCAGCAACACCTATAAAGACAAGAAAGAACAGGTTAGCATTCCGGCATCTGAAAGGCAAAGGCTTACCTACTCTTCGTGCGCTCCGGAGGTCTTCACACTGCATTCCGGCATCTGAAAGACAAAAGTTTACCAACTCTTCGCACGCTCCGGAGGCCTTCGGCGCTGCATCCCGCATCTGAAAGACAAAACAAGGTGCGTTTAAAGACATTGGGGAACTTTAATACTCACGTGCCATTACTCCTTTCCACATCTAATCCAGTGGGTATTCCGGCACCCTGCAGCCGCTCCGAACTCGTACCTGCAAAATAAAAAGACAGTTAGAGCGCATAGTGAAGCAGGCAACAAGCGCTTACTTACGTGCTTCCAGGCGCTTCTATTCATCACACGGGCTCCATCTTCAACTCACTTCAGCCCGTCATCCGCCATCGCCGGAACCCTGCAAAACAAGAGACATCATTACTAAAGACTTTAAAGACATTTGAATGACTCGAAACTTACCGTTCGTGCAGTAAACGACGGACAGCAGTCCTCTGAAGTCAAGAGGCCTGCGCTACCTATCCAGTGAAGAAACTGGTTACAGCACCCTGCCCTGAGGCAGATGGAGAGCTTGGCATTCACTTACCTAAGATATCTTACTCTACACGTCAGGCATACAGTGCACAGAGGTCCAGCCCAAAGAGCCAACCGGGTGCTACACATCACCTTTGAAGATACAGTAGTCGCCCAGTCAAGACCGGCGCCTCTGCGAGAATCAGGTGAGCGTTACAGAACGCAAAGCCTACCGCAAAACTCTCGCCCAGGCGCTATGGAAACCTCGGATACTGACCCCCTAGCCCGGTTACTTGGGGAACTAAGGGCAGAAGTGCATGCAGCTCGTCAGGAAACGAATGCTCTAAGAAGGGAACTAATTATTTCCAAGGAGAGAACAGACAATCTTGCTAGACAAGTGCTACAGTCACAAGCCGGACAGACCCCGTTATCCGCATCAGGGGCAAATCTTCCTTCAACATCCTCTATGAATCCAGTGCAGATCAACCTACCTGGGAATGTACCTCTGGCTCCGCCCGAACAATTTTCTGGTGACCCAAAGAGGTTTGCAGTATTTATCAATCAGTGCCGGTTGCACTTCTTATGCCGGCCAGCAGCCTTTCCAACTGATCAAGCAAAAGTAGCTTTTGTACTTTCGTACCTTAGTGGCAATGCGGCAGACTGGTCAATCCCTCTAGTTAATCAAGATGATCCGGTTCTCCATGATTTTCAAGCCTTTCAGCTTAGTATGAAAAAACTGTTCGCAAGACATTCACAGGGGCAGGCCTTGGACAATGAGCTTCTTTCGTTGCGACAGGGTAATCAAGACCTTTTGGCTTATATTGCATCTTTCAATAGACTAATAGTGGAAACTCAATGGCCTGAGGACAAAAGGATTACGCTGTTTTATAGAGGTCTACGTGGAGAGCTCAAAGACGTTTTAGCCCAAGTAGTGAATCCCCCACAAGACTGTTCGGATTATATAGACTTGGTCGTTCAAATAGATCATAGGCTGCAGAACAGGAAGGCCGATCGTTCCAAGTTTGATGCTCGAGTATTTTCCAAACCGCCAACTCCTTCCAAAGGAGTAGACTCCGGGGAACCCATGCAAATAGGGGGTCTGAAAGGTCCTCTAACACAAAGGGAGCGGGAAAGGAGGAAACAGTTGCAATTATGCCTATATTGCGGAAACTCAGGGCACTTTCTTCGAGACTGTCCGGTGAAACCTGCCAAGAAGGCAGTAGGAGCTGCAGTTACCAAAGTTACAAACTCTGAGCAGGGAAACGACCTCGCCCGACAAGAATAGAGGTCCTCTTGCCGAGCGTGAAAACCAGTTCCGTGACCTCGCATTTCGTGATACCTATGGTCCTCATTAGCCCTGATAATCCGGATCGATTACATGCAATTGAAGCTTACGTCGACAGCGGTGCCATCGGCAATTATGTGGATCATGAAATGGTTTTGAGGATGAATCTAACTCTTTGTCCCAAGGCTGTAAAGGACGTCATTACTACGGTGGATGGTACGGAGATAGCCTCCGGGCCAGTAACGCATACCACTCAAGAGGTGACGCTAGTAAGTCAAGATGGACACCATGAGAAGATCGTGTTCGATGTGATCAAGGCCCCTCAGTTTCAGATTATTCTAGGAATACCTTGGTTAGAGAAACACAATCCTCTGATCGATTGGCGAGCAAGAACGGTCCAGTTTCCAGAATGTGTCTCTACTTGTCACCCTCCACCTGGTGTTGCACTGGCCGCAATTTCTTCAGAGACTCCCCAGTTACCTCCCGAATACCTAGAATACCAAGATGTTTTCCGGAAGGATCAGGCTAACTCTCTACCTCCTCATAGGTCTTATGACTGCCAGATAGACCTGATACCTGGATCTACTCCTCCTTGTAGTAGAATTTATGCCCTCACCGAGCCTGAGAACCTTCACCTTCGACAATACCTGGATCAATACCTGGCAAATGGGTTTATTCGTCCTTCCAAGTCCCCTGCTTCTTCAGCTTTGTTCTTCGTTCCAAAAAAGGAAGGAGACCTTAGAACTTGTATCGATTATCGCTCCCTGAACCAGATCACCGTTAAGAATAGATATCCGTTACCTTTGATCCCTGAACTCCTGGACCAAGTCAGAAAAGCATGCATATATACAAAGCTGGATTTTAGAGGAGCTTACCACTTGGTACGAGTAAAAGAGGGCGATGAATGGAAGACGGCCTTCTGCACCAAGTATGGGCTAATTGAATATCAGGTCATGCCCTTCGGACTTTGCAATGCCCCGGCCGCCTTTCAATATTTTATGAACGATGTCCTCAGAGAGCTCATAGATGTATGTGTTGTTGTTTACATTGACGACATCCTCGTTTATTCTTCATCGGAATCTGAACATCGGAAACACGTGAAAATGGTCCTCGAAAGATTGCGTCAACACAAACTTTTCGCTAAGTTGGAAAAATGTGTTTTCAACGTGACTGAAGTTGAATTCTTGGGATTCATATTATCACCTGGCGGAGTGCGTATGGATTCAAAGAAGGTCGATGCAGTTCTCAAATGGCCATCACCATCCTCCGTAAAAGGTGTGCAAAGCATGTTAGGCTTCGCTAACTTTTACCGCAGGTTTATCCCCGAATTCTCTCGAATAGTCCAGCCCATCACTGCCTTGTTAAAGAAAAACAAACGTTTTGAATGGTCTACCGAGGCGGAACAAGCTTTCCAGGATTTGAAGACTAAATTTATCTCTGCACCAATATTAAAACACCCTCGCCCCGAACTCCCCTACATCGTGGAAACTGATGCTTCAAGCCTTGCCATGGGGGCAGTTCTATCACAAAAGGACTCGGTAACCAATCAGTTGCATCCCGTGGCATTTTGGTCCCGCAAATTCTCGCCTCCTGAAATCAATTACACGATTACTGACAAGGAACTTCTGGCTATCAAGTCTGCCTTTAAGGCTTGGCGGCATTATCTGCTGGGGGCCCGACACACCGTTACTGTGATTACGGATCACCGAAACCTGCAATATTTGAAGACCGCAAAAGCCCAATCCTCTAGACAACTCCGTTGGGCATTATTCTTTGCCGAGTTTGACTTCATAATTACCTATCGACCTGGTACAAAGAACGGTAAAGCCGATGCCCTTTCTCGGATGGGAGTGGAAGAACACTTGGTCAACCCTAAACCTGTACCAATCATTCCCGAACAAAGAATTCTGGGTGTAATCGCCACAGAATCCATAGAGGAAGTTAAGGATAAAGCCAGGCAACTTGTAACTCCAGCAGACATACAGAATTGGCATCTGCAGGGAAAGGACTTTGCAGTAAAGGACAACTTATTGTATTTCCAAGAACGATTATACCTACCCAGCACAGATTTACAGAAAAAAGTAATCTCTTGTTATCACGACTCTTTAATGGAAGGTCATCCCGGTATAGCCAAGACCTCAGAAAAGATCAAGCGCTACTTCTGGTGGCCGTCTTGGAAAAAAGATATCAGAGACTTTATAATGTCCTGTGGAGTATGCGCCCAAAACAAGAGTCAAAAGGAAAGACCAGCAGGCCTCTTACGCCCTATTGACATCCCACCTCGCCCTTGGCATACGCTTTCTATGGACTTCATCACCGATCTACCTCCATGCTCCGGATACAATACGATTCTAGTAATCGTGGACTTATTCTCCAAGATGGCGCATTTCATTCAGCTCAAAGGCTTGCCAACAGCAGCAACTCTGGCCCGAGAATTTCTCGAAAACATCGTCCGACTGCACGGTTTTCCTTCGGTTCTAATTTCGGATCGAGGTAGTCAATTTATTTCTCATTTTTGGCGAAGTTGCTGTCGGTCGGCTCAAATTGATGTGAGACTATCGACCAGTCACCACCCTCAGACCGACGGACAAACCGAGAGGACCAATCAAACTCTGGAACAGTATTTACGCTGCATGCTGCAACAAACTGAAAAAACTTGGAAAGATATCCTTTGGATAGCCGAGTATGCCTACAATAACTCTGTCCATTCGGGAACTGGGAAAACCCCGTTTTTTCTTTTGTACGGCAGTCACCCTCGAACCTCGGAGTTGGATCCCCTCCAAGATCTTGAAACACCAGCAGTAGACTACCTGCATTCTACAATCACCCAAGCCTTTAAGGAAGCTGTTTCTCACCTTCAAAGGGCTAAAGAACAATACAAGAAAGCAGCAGATCAACATCGGAAGGAAGCCCCTCACTATCAAGTAGGGGATCAAGTCTGGTTATCCACCAAATATCTATCTCTAAAAGGGCCACGCACATTCAACCCAAGATACCTTGGTCCCTATTCCATCACTACCATAGTAAACCCAGTAGCGGTCAAGTTGGACTTGCCCCCGCATATGAAGATACATCCGGTCTTCCACGTCTCTCTATTAAAACCCGTGCAACCTCAAACCCGACTAACCAAATCTCCAAAACCTATCCTAGTGGATGGAGAACTCGAGTTTGAAGTCAAAAGCATTCTAGACTCCAAGATCTCCAAATCTAAACTATTCTATCTAATTGACTGGAAAGGCTACGGCCCCCAAGAGAGATCCTGGGAACCTGCTGAATATGTCCACGCTCCTCGCCTAATCAAAAGATTTCACCGAACATTTCCTGACAAGCCAAAACCCCCGGAGAAGCCCGGTTTGGGAGGGGCCTTGAGGGGGGGTACTGTCATGATCTCTGCTTCCAAAAGGTCAGGGTTTTCCCAACTCCCTTGGAAGCAGATCCATAACCCAGGTTCCGAGTGCCAACCAGTCCCAATTGGGACCTTTTGGACCCAGTCCTGGCGCCAGTGGCACCAGGCTCATAAATATGCCCAGTCCCAGCGCTGGAAGCGCCGGGCTCATAATGCTTGGGTGGACTTACCTTCAGCAGACCATGCTGCTTACTTGCCTGCCAGTTGAGCCTCTGATCCTCTTCTGTTTGGAACTACTTTTCCTGTTGGGTGGGGCTGGAGCCACTCCCTAGATTCAGAACACTGGAACTCTTCTGGAAGGCAGGAACTCTTTTCTTACCAGGAACTCTTTTCTTACTTGGGCGTGGCTGTGGAAGGAGACACCTAAGCACTACATGAGGCTATTTAAACCACACCCGGTGGATGAATCTTGCTTTGCGTTATTCTGCAACCTCTGCAGCAGAACGCTCATCGTGTCTTCTGCATCCGGTCCTGGGCCTAAGGAAAAAGGCTTACCATCCTGAATCCAGTCTTCAGCAACACCTATAAAGACAAGAAAGAACAGGTTAGCATTCCGGCATCTGAAAGGCAAAGGCTTACCATCCTGAATCCATTCTTCAGCAACACCTATAAAGACAAGAAAGAACAGGTTAGCATTCCGGCATCTGAAAGGCAAAGGCTTACCATCCTGAATCCAGTCTTCAGCAACACCTATAAAGACAAGAAAGAACAGGTTAGCATTCCGGCATCTGAAAGGCAAAGGCTTACCATCCTGAATCCAGTCTTCAGCAACACCTATAAAGACAAGAAAGAACAGGTTAGCATTCCGGCATCTGAAAGGCAAAGGCTTACCATCCTGAATCCAGTCTTCAGCAACACCTATAAAGACAAGAAAGAACAGGTTAGCATTCCGGCATCTGAAAGGCAAAGGCTTACCTACTCTTCGTGCGCTCCGGAGGTCTTCACACTGCATTCCGGCATCTGAAAGACAAAAGTTTACCAACTCTTCGCACGCTCCGGAGGCCTTCGGCGCTGCATCCCGCATCTGAAAGACAAAACAAGGTGCGTTTAAAGACATTGGGGAACTTTAATACTCACGTGCCATTACTCCTTTCCACATCTAATCCAGTGGGTATTCCGGCACCCTGCAGCCGCTCCGAACTCGTACCTGCAAAATAAAAAGACAGTTAGAGCGCATAGTGAAGCAGGCAACAAGCGCTTACTTACGTGCTTCCAGGCGCTTCTATTCATCACACGGGCTCCATCTTCAACTCACTTCAGCCCGTCATCCGCCTACGCCGGAACCCTGCAAAACAAGAGACATCATTACTAAAGACTTTAAAGACATTTGAATGACTCGAAACTTACCGTTCGTGCAGTAAACGACGGACAGCAGTCCTCTGAAGTCAAGAGGCCTGCGCTACCTATCCAGTGAAGAAACTGGTTACAGCACCCTGCCCTGAGGCAGATGGAGAGCTTGGCATTCACTTACCTAAGATATCTTACTCTACACGTCAGGCATACAGTGCACAGAGGTCCAGCCCAAAGAGCCAACCGGGTGCTACACATCACCTTTGAAGATACAGTAGTCGCCCAGTCAAGACCGGCGCCTCTGCGAGAATCAGGTGAGCGTTACATGTACCTAGGCAAAAGTGCCAGAAATCCTTCGCTAGCTCTGCTAGCATCTTGGACCTTGCACCGCCTAGGTGGTTTATGTACCTTACTGCTGATATATTGTCCATCTTCAGCAGTACACAAGATTTCACCCTTCCTCTTGTGAAGGCTTTGATCGCGAATGATCCTGCCAGGAGCTCTAGACAGTTTATGTGGAGACGGAGCTCCTCTTCGTTCCACTTGCCACCAGTCTGTAGGGTCCCATATCTGGCTCCCCAGCCCTTCCGGCTGGCATCCGATTCTATTATCAGATCTGGCTTGTCTCCGAATATGGCTCGCCCATTCCAAGCTTCCTTATTCTTTAACCACCACTCTAGTTCTGTAATGGAGTCCTGATCTAGAGGCACCTGTTGGTGATACTTCAGACCCTGTTGTAGATGTTTTATATTCAACCTCTGTAAAGCCCGATAGTGCAGGGGCCCTGGGAATATGGCCTGAATAGATGCTGCTAACAGCCCAACTATCCTCGCTAATGTCCTGAGGGATATTCGTTGTTTCACTAAACATAACCTGATCTCCCTCTTTATATCTTTGAGCTTTCGAGCAGGCAGCTCCAGAGTCACTTTCTTTGTGTCTAGTACGAACCCCAGAAAGTCTAATCTCTGTGCTGGAATGGTATCTGACTTCTCTGTGTTCACCAGAAATCCTAGTGAGACTAGAAGTTTGTGTACCCATCTCGTTTGGTATACTAACACCTCTCGATCTTCTGCCAGGAGTAAGAGGTCGTCCAGATAGATGATCAGTCTGACACCCTTCTCTCTGATTGCCGCCGCTACTGGCTTCATCAGCTTCGTGAATGCCCAGGGTGCTGAAGCAAGCCCGAATGGCATTGTCTTGAATTGCCAGAATTGTCCTCGCCAGCGGAAAGCTAGGTATGGTCTGTACTCTCTGAGGACCGGGACTGTGAGGTAGGCGTCCTTCAGATCTAAACGCGTTAGCCAGTCTCCTTCTCTTAGGGAGTCCCTGAGCTGATGTATGCCCTCCATTTTGAAGTGGCGGTATACTATCCATCCGTTCAGCTCTTTGAGATTTATGACTGGACGCACCTTTTCCTTCCTGTGCACTAGGAACATTTTGCTCACAAATTTGGGGGCTGTCTCGCATCTCTCTATCGCCTGTTTGCGGGCAAGCTGTGCTATCTCGCTGTCTAAGCATGCTTGTTCCGCTTGCGCTAGCCTCTGACTCTGTGGTCTGCTCTGCTGAACTGGGCTCTCTATGAAATCTACCTGCAGCCCTCTCACGGTCTGCAATATCCAGGAATCGATTGAAAGCTTGCGCCAATTCTCTAAAAACATGCACGTCCTCCCACTTACAGGAGGATACTGAATCGCTCTCACCTGGCGTAAATCCTTGACCTCGTCCTGATCCCCTGGATCTGCGGCCTCTCTGCAATCTCCCTCTGGACGGAATGAATGTATCCTGGCTCTTGTTCTCCCAGTATTGCGCTCTGGGGTTCTGAGGTCTTCTGCCTCCTTGACTGCGACCGGCTGCACGACCTCTGGAGCGGCCGGTCCCTCCAAAAACTCTACTTGGGAATATTTTCCGAATCGATGCCTGAGCCTTTTCGAGGGAAGCGTATGTCCCGACAAACCGGCCCATCTCCTTTCCAAATGTCTCTCCGAACAGGAGGCCCTGGTCTCCTTCTCCCGCTTCATATAGGAGAGGTCGCTAAGTTTCGAATCTATCTTGAGCAAAAGGCCCTTCCTCCTCTCCGAAGCGATTGTGCAATTGGCGATCCCAAGAAGACATACTGCTCTCTGGGCCCATCCCGCGAGAGCTTCGGGGTCCACTTCTTCTCCTGTGTCCCTAGCTCTCTCTGCGAGGTCCAGGATTTTCGCGAGAGGGCCTGCCAAATCTAAAACCTTTTCCTTGCAACTTTTCCAGGACCTATCGATACCCTTATGGGGGTCTTTATTGGTTTTTGACACGAAGGTCAGCATCTTTGGATCGAGCTCTGGGGCTTCCGCTACTTTCCCCGGAAGATCTGGACGCGGGCATTCTGCTCGCAGTCGTTGTCTCACCTCCTTGTCCAAAGGCTTGCGTAGTATAGCTGTCATATACTGTGCCACTCGGAGGGATGGCTGCCATTCGGTGGACCTCGGGTTCCGGATGCTCTCCGGGTCAAACATATCATCCTGAGGTTCCAGAAGGTGCTACTCCTTCCATGCTCTCTTGCCCCCACTGGGTTTCGCCCAGTCTTCTTCCTCGACCTCTTCGTCTTCCTGCGAAGTCTGATCGTCAGCTTGCTCATCTTCCGAGCCGGGGTCCTCTCCTGTATTTTCATCCCCTGGAGAGGGGGTCATGAGGTTCGGCACCGCCTGCCGTTACAGATAAGCTTCCTTCAGCTTAGCAAATGCGTCAGGCACCTCTGGGGCCCTATTCGCTGCCCCTTCCACAGCGCCCTGGGGGTCATCCGAGGCTTTCCTCTTGAGGACTGTTTTACTCCCCTTGAGTTCCCCTTTTAAGGAGTCTGTGGGCGTGCATTTCCGGCCCTTGGTGCTGCTACTAGGCTGTGAAAACATAACCTCCAGTGTCTCCAGTCTCTCATGTAGGTGCCTGACGCCCTCTGCCACTGCATCAACCAGAGAGCTCCCCAGCACTTGCTTAAAGCTGGCAGCGAGGTCCTGCGACTGCTCCTCCTCGATCCACTCGAACTCTGACATTTTCTGAAGTGCTGTGTGCCTAATATACCTGAGACAGGTCTCTTAGCACACCCACTGCTCCTGATTGATAAATCAGAGTCAGTAAAAGTCCTTTTTACTTCTTAACTCTGTTCTCTTTTTTTTTTTTTCAGTGGCTGCACCTATGTACTTAGCTCTGAGGCTCTAGTAAGCCTTTGTCTCTAAGGCGCCAATCTTCTGTTGAGTAACAATATAGGGATCTGCAGTGTCTTAGCTCAGCAGCTCTCTCCACGTGGACCTGCAGTCTCCTAATATGCTCTCCTGGAGCAACGGCGCTCACGATCGTAAGATCGCTGGTATCAGGGCCTTGATCAAGCCAATGTAACATATTCGCTCTTCCGAGCACTCTGCTGCTGGTGTGTAAGGAAAACTCTCACGTCGCACAAATGCGGTGTCCTGATGCGTGCGTAACGCGCCTAACTCCTCCCACCCGCGAGTGGGGTCTAACGCTTCGGAGCGTAGAGCCTACACACAGCTCGCGGTAGCTCCGCCCACCCGCGGGCAGGGGCTGCCTGCTCGCGAGCTCTCCACTGCGTGTCTTCGCGAGGCTGACTAAACCCCTGGAGTGCCGGTCTTACGACACGGGGCCGTCAGCCTCGCAAACGAAATCTCTGCCTCACGAAAACTTCGCAGAATCTACTCCAATACGTAGCTACGATAAAACACTCAATCTCCCAAGAGCACGCGTCCGTGTTACTAGACTACGCGCCTATAACACTCTGGATAAATTATTACAGAAATTATTATATTTCTTTTTTTTTTTTCTTTTTTATATGCTACATAAACAAATCTTCTCTTTCACACACATACTGTGCTAGGCATAATCTTAATCTTCCACTCAAACCCAGTCATTCCAACCTTGACATGCGGAGAGGGAAGAAATGGTACTTATCTGCTTGAAGAGCAGTAAAAGAAGAGGAGGAGCCCAAGCACAGGAAGTCGGTTGTGACTGGTGGAAAGGGCATGGACTACAGAGACTCATGGATATTGTAGTTTTGAAAAGAGAAAATTTCTGTTCTACACTTTTCATGGTTTTATATATGTTTTGTTGAACTGCTGAAGAGTAGAAATAAATGAAGATGAAGCATAATGCTCGCCTCCAGTCTTGTCATAGAATGTTCAAGGCAAAACTGCTTTATTCGCGCCTCCAGCGTGCTCTCTCCAGCTTCGGTCATGTGACCGCATTACATGCTGGCCTCAGGTCACCTGTCCCATTGACCTGAAACAAAGCTAGAACGTTACAGCGTCGGACTGTGAAAGCTATATAAAAGCACTATTTTAATGTCACTTTGCTTGTCCGGAAAATAAGTATAAATGCTGTGATATGTTTCATTACATTCTGTGAAAAATGAAGTATTCAAGCTGCTGGCAGGTTCCGAATGAAACTGTTATTATGTTAAAGGGGTCTTGGTAAAGCAAAGCTGCTGCTCACCACCTACTTGTCGCTATTTATTTATTTTTGCATTTATTGACAGCAGACTTTACCCGGTAGGTATCAGGAGGTTATTTATAACACACGTGTTTTTTTTTTTTTTTTTTTTTAAGCACAGGTCTAGGTTTCGAACCTTTGTTTGCTCAACATGGTCTTGCCTCCAAGACCCGCGTGTTGCCACAGAGCTATCCTCCAGTCCCACAGTTTACCTACAGAAAGAACTGGAAACAGTAAACAAACCGGACAGACACAATGCAGGAGGCACTAAACTTTATCTTGGATTTAAAATAGGCTATAACCAACCTTCAGTATGTAAATTAGTTTACTGGCTTTTGCCTGTACTCCATGCACTTACACCAAGAGCAGGGACGTCGGTGTAAACATGGGGGTAGTGGGTTAGCGCTCAGTCCGTGTGCACTGCCCATGCAGAGTGGGATTTTTTACTAATCTATACATCCTCTGCAGAGACTGCACTCTACCCTGGACCCCATTCAAATTCTGGCTGCCTTGTAGTCCTACCCGCTAACCCAAACTGGTACTTCAAACCTTAACAGTCCTGCACATGCACAGGTCTGCATAACCCACCTACTAGCTACTGGCAATGATTGATAATACCTGCTGTGAATATCTTCCTAACTGTGAGGATCATGGAAAACCGCCTTTCTGTCAAACAATAAGATGTCTGGTTCTTATTACATTATTTGACCCACCTGGTGCGTAAAGAACAAAACTTGAAATCACTTATCATGGTCTTCCCGCCAATAAGTCCTTGTCAAACTCATTTTGCCAGTGTTCACTTGCACATCCTGGCTGAAGGGACAAACCTACCATTAAAAAATACTTGCCGTTAAAAGGTAGATGGTCAGTCACCCAAATCCCTTTTAATGATGACCAGTAGCTACAAGATGCATGACCTCCCAATCATTCACATATGACATAATTCCTTGTTGTAGTTCTGGCCAGCCCACATAGCGTACCTCTGATACCTGTTTTATCGTGACAGTGTGACATCCAGAGTGCTTCGGACACAGGGCCAGTCCATGACGGTGCTCAATTGATATACTGTCCTTGGAACACGTTCTCCTCCTCTTTCAGCCTGTTTCTATGAAGCAAATTAGTTAAGGCCTTTAAATATTTGGAGGTTCAGTTTCAACTGTCCTAGAACAGGCACACGTGTTTTTGCATCACCACCCTACTCAGTGGGTTACAACCTGTTTATCTAAGTGGATTAGAGTGGCTTACGTCTGGGTCACTTTCACGGTTATAACTAAAAGTCTAAAAGCGACCATTTCTCATTCAATAAGTGTCTGATGTGTAGATTTTCTTGAATTTAGAGTGGAAGCGCGGCACTTGAAGAAGCTTTGGCAAAAGGTACAGTTTTGTTTTTGTGAAGGCATTGCATTGATATTTTCCATGCACTGCAATATTGGTTCAACCTTAGATCAGATGGCAAATGACAGCAAATGGTGTCAGTACTTTGACATTGTATGGATGTCCATGGCAAATGTCTAATGCCTATACAGATCCCTAACTGTTGGCTTTGTCAGTGCTTGTTATTGACTGGAGTTCATTGGAAGGAGCTACTGCTATTACACCAGGTACTAGTTTATTAGTTTACACTGGCAATTAAGACATTACCTTTCACAAGACTGCTTAAAAAAACTGGCATACACTGAAAACCATGTAGCTAACTCAAAGTTATCCAGGAGTGTGGGTTTTGGGTGAGAAGGGGCAATAATTGGGCAAGTATGGCCCAGAAGACTAGCATGGTCATGAGAGGTTAATGGATTAAAGAATCTCAACACAACTATCTTTGTTGCGTTCCTCTCCTCACATTCACCTCTGTCCTATCTTGACTTCCCATGCCAATAGTTGTGGTTTATAGGCAGTGCTTATAGCGACACATAATAACCCAAACCAAAAATGGCTATACATTTAAACAAATCATTTAACAATGAGATAATGCTGTACATCTCAACACGCAGAATGGATTCAAATCTTTATGCCTTAATTGCAACTAGTCAGCAGAACTGTTCATGTATCTTTCCAGTCATGTGGATGCTTTACTAGAACGTTAAACACGCCTTTGTGCAATACGCATACTGTAAAGACTAGCTTAGTTAATGAACTCAACTGGTTCTTGCAAGCCAAGGTCACTGAAAGTGACATTATGAGCAAGGCGCTATTAATGTCCAGTGGTTACAAAATTCCAAGAACACTGGTGAGGTCCACGGATTATGGACTACCTACTATATGCTTATAAAAAAGAAAATAGAAGGGGTGCTTGGAGTAAATGTCGCATCAATGGGAAGGTAGATTTCACAGTCATGCAAGTTTTCAATAATTGTAGGGTATGGCGGCTATCAAGGATGTCAAGAAACACTCTTGTGGACATCAAGAACAATATTTTGTGCCTTTGACATACTTCTGGGGGTCACCCAGACTATACTCAGCTTTTCCTATTCAACATCTGCTTATTAACCTTGTTAAGGGTACATTAACAGTCAACCTCTTTTTCCATTTCATTAGCCCGGATCTGACCTGGAGGGATTTACAGCATCTGGTTGTGTGGACGTCCGAGTATGACCCACTGTCCAACAATCCCGGCTGGAAGAAGAATGGAGCGGGACTGATGGTGAATAGTCGATTTGGATTTGGGTTACTCAACGCCAAAGCCCTGGTCGATTTGGCTGATCCAAAAACCTGGAAAGGAGTACCTGACAAGAAAGAGTGCGTTGTGAAGGACAGCGACTTTCAACCACGGTAAGACATTGCATGGACAGGTCTAGTTGAGGGAATTAGCCCCCCCACCCCTGTCCCTCCTCTGAGTGCTCACACTGCATATCAGAATGAGGACTTAGAGGTCAGGGAGCTCTATAGTCCACATTAACCTCAGGGGCTGATTCTACAAGAACAACAACGCACTTTATTTATTGATGTGAACATCCTACAGATCACACAGGAGGGGTATAAAAGTCTACATTTCACCGTTCAATTACTAGCTTGAAATATGGTTCTTTATCAGAAATCAGAAGTGCCACTTGGACTAACCAAAAAGTTTTTTTTTAAAACAGCCCTGATGTAATTCCAAATTAACCTCCCCCACATACCCAGAAGCAAATATAAATGTAAAAAGGCATATCTGGAATTGCCTTAACTAGTTCTAGGGCATTTTAGTTTTAACAATCCTTTGTTGGGCACATGAGCTGTCTGTTTATGTTCTCATGGTGGCTGGCACAGTTTTCTTCTTATATTGCCTCTATGCATGATATGCGCCACCTTGGCTGTTTTCAGTCTCCTTCTATAAGGCTCAAAAGAATACGTGCTCCTACATTTGGCTTATATTCGCGCCCAACGAGTCCTGAGCAGAATTTCCAGCAAGAATATCTTTTAATCATACACAGAAATCGGCTGTTGTCTCTACCAAACACCTCCCGCAAGGTAACTCCTTTGGGATTTTGATCTGCATAAGACATGCTACTTCTTGGGGTCTGTGTGTGTGTGTGTGTGTGTGTGCATATTCTAAGGTGTTCTGGAACTCGTAGAACAATCTTTAAGTGTAGGGGCAGTATAGCATGATCTGTATAGCATGAGAGAGTGCTGGTTTCCTGGTGGGATCACCCTTCCTAGTTTTTATATCAGCCTTCTCTTGAGTTTTATTAGAAGCGATGGGAGGGGCACCGTAAATAAACAAGGCATTCACAGTTAAGAGCAGGTAATTGCATGCTTTTCAAAGAGTAATTAAACTGAATCACAGTGGGTTATTTACTGTTGTGGGCATTGATTGGGCACATTCCCGGGTTGAGTTTTCAGGCATACTTTTGAAGACCATGGCGGGAACCGCCATTAATGCACAGCATTTACTGGTGATATACTAGTAAGGTAGCAGGGTTTAGTTAACTTTTACAGTTAGTGGGTAACATACAACAGTGCTGAGGGAGGGTGTTGGGTGGAACATGGTGTGGGCTCTAAAGGGTGGTGAACAGGGTTTACTGGGATGGGTGGGCTTGTATAGGGTATCCTAGATTTCAGCAGTAATATAAAGACACATGTAGGAACAGAAAGTCTGCGGTAGTTCTCTGAAAATACATTTCTTTTATAGTCTTGTTTTCAGCAGGATTCATAATTTGTCAAAACGTGTTCTACCTCAGGTTTAAGGCCCTCTCTCTGTCCCCAAACCCCTTGGGAGGATGCCAGCGACAGGAAATTCCTTGTGCAGCCTTGCAGTGCTAAGCACGCAGAGTTTACCTTGCAGCCTGCGAGAAGCAGATCCCTTCTTAGCGCAGCATCAAAGTAGGGACAAGGCCACATCAAATACACCCCAACTCAGAAAGGCATACAATGGCATGTTCCCCACAATCCGGCATCTAGCACCCCCATCAGCAGGGAAGCGCCTCAATGGCATGCATGGATCTTTCCCTTGAGCCCTCCTACCTGGAAAACCATGGCATGCTGTAGAATACACAGGCCGTGTACCGCAGCGTTTCGGGCAAGGTGAGAAGAGGGGGCAGTGGAAGGTGGTCCTGATCGAGTCCCTCCATTCCCCTTTCCCAATTTTAGGTGGTAGGAGGGAAGGGAGGAACAATCAAAATCCCCCCAAGATAGTACATATTATAATGCCTGAGTCTCTGAAGAGCACAAGATTTCTTCATCAGATGGGAGCAACATACGAAAAAGAAGAAACAGGAGCAACATGGGCCATTTCACTCATATGAATAATGTTCTTGTTTATTTGATATAAATGTTCATGATTTCCTTCCATCCTTGTTATTTTCTTCACTCCACCTGACGTGGAAGTCTACGGAGCTCTGTGCGCGCACGCTTTGTAGCAGTTTAGCCTAGGTTTTGCAGTTTGTCCACGCCAAGCTTTGAAAACCTCGATTTTCCTAATATTGAAGCTGGACAGAAATGGCATCAAGCCTTGTCAAAAGTCTGTCTGCATATCCCATGTCAAACTGCTACTGGTTTGACATCTTCATTGTCGACTGTTGATGGGGCGTATCCAGCGAGCACGGAATATGTGCTCAAGCTATAATTCATCTTGGGGGGGTTTAATGGAGCTGCCATTAACTAGTGTCAACTACATTTGGAAGCGCAGTATCGGCGTAGTGCCTAACTGCTGTTTTGCCGGCATGCTTACAAGCTGCCGATAGCTTTGGCCAGGCCAAGTCGCTCTTTCTTGAGTGTGCAGCAATCTTACTCCTCTTGGCCTTACTGCTGCTCAGGAAGGCAATTGGTTCCTCACTCAGGCCCTTACAAGTGGGCAATTTCCGTAGAGGTGTGGGGAATAGATAGACCTCCAAGAGTTGCTGCAGTATAAATGCCATCTAAAAGCAGCAAGCATGGCAGAAAACTTCATCATGGACTTCAAACCTTCACCCAGTTTGGGCATCTGCATCGTCCCACCAGAAAGCACTTGTACACTGTGATGGCTTGGCAGGTGAAGAACGATGCTCTGGAGGGTTGCCCACAGCAATTGCAAGAGGTGTAAGATAATTCCAAACCTTCCAACCATCTCTCCTTTGTTATAGAACTTGTATAAGGCCATAGCAGGCGAGCAAATTCAAAGATGTCAAGTAGGCATGTGAGTGGCTTCCTTTATGGTAAACCACCCGGTCCACTTTTAAAGAAGACCTACCTACAATCAGAGATTTCCCCGATAAGGTATTATTTAAGTGTGCGCCTCCGTGGATTATGCAACAATGGCAGAGTTCCTTTTACACATACATTTCTAGGTTGTGTGTCTATTTCTAAGAGTACCCGCAGAGCACTCCTCAACTTTGTTGACTAGAGCTGAAGTATTACTTTGAGAACAAAGAAAAACTGTCTCCACACACCTTATTTCCAGACCATTTTCCCTAGGGTATGTGAGAAGCAGTGATATGACTATAGCCATGACTGGATCCACATGACCACCCTCAATGGATGGTTGATAACTTATGGGGGTGCTGGCCAGGGTCCTAATCTCATTTACTCCTGTGACTTGACATAACTGTGATTGGGTGCGTTAATCGGTTGATGGATGGGTTAATAATTCCCAGGAAGCCCATTGGATAGAATTCTGTCGGGTTTGGGAACTTTGCATGTTGAATGGAAGAACAGTGGGGGATTCCCCAGGGGCAATCTCGTGGTCCAATAGTAAGGCTCAGGCTACCTTCGACTATTGGTTCGCCTAAGAAGCCATGCTGTAGCAAATAGAGTCCCTGAAAGTGGGCAGTATAAATGGAGTGATCATGCTACGGTTTCCCTCATTCTATCACAATGTATTGCCCGTCAGCCTTTGCCAAAAATTGTTGCCCTTGAAATTGATAATTCGGGAAACCAAACTTCCTGGACTGTGGCAAATTTGGTCAAAATTACCAACAAGTGGCGCAATGTCGAGATGGCTCTTCTTTTCAAGCTACTCCCATCCTCTCCTGATTAAATTGATAAATGGCTTTCCACTCAGTCTGCCTTCATTAAATAACAAGGGTAAAGAGTTTGATAAAGATATGCGGGACCCTAAGAGATGGAAATGCAGGTAGTAATTTAACTAAGTATCCAGTGGCCTTCCTTACAAAACTGATCAAATTACATTTGGGTGAGATGGTGGGGTCACTTGGAAAGAAATAAGGAAATGGCAAAATATATAAATAGGGTTCTGAAGACTGCCTCTTTGAAGTCTATTTGACAGATGCTTAGGTGATAAAGGGCCAGAAAGACCTACAGATGCTCAATCCAATTGGTTCAGTTTGTCGGCTAGGTCATATCCGCAGCACTTATATGGGTGTGGACGATCCGGTTAAAATCCTGGTCGCTCTCAGCATAGAAATGGACTTGGTGTGAGATTGTGATGTCATTGTGGTGGCTATTGTCAGACTAAAAGGTTCCAAAGCTCCGGGACCGAATGGTCTGACCAATACCGTTTTATGGCAGACCTTCTGTTGACACATCTAGCACTGAAATCCCCACCCATCCGGACACATTCACTATTGTTAGTATCCAACCATTTGACTAAATAAGTTGGATAATTCTTCATTAATAATAAGAACATGCATAGTAGGAATAATAGGGAGCACCGAATCGGAATGGCTCCCCCCACTTACCGCCTGTCCTAACATCACCTGTAGAACGGCACGCCTTAGGACAAGGCTTCCATGCTCCTCGTCTATGCATCCCCCGGCTCCGCCATATCCTGCAGACTCGAAGGGGCAGCTCCACCAACCCTCCCTCAGCTGCACCGAGTATGTGCCGCTAGGCGGCCTACACCCTCTGAATCCTCCAACCATGAGGCTGCACTCCAGGGATCATGCAAGGCAGGCACCTTTCAAATGCACGCGCCCCGTTCGACCAATTGCACTGCCACTTGATGCCGCCACCGCTCACCCTTCTCACTCGCACCCACCTCCCCTCAATGTATTCGCCTCAGCCACAGCAATGGCGAACTTCATTGACACGGCCGCGGGAGAAACTTTACTCAGTCAAACGACAATCTCCACTGCTGAGGCCACCTCCCAGTCATTGGGCACAGCCCATTATACTCCGCTGTCCTATCTTGACACTTTCCCAGGAGTTATACATACGGTGTATAATACCACCACCACTAGTCCACTATGCACCATCACCACTGTATCCATGCTATTCAATGTAATTGATGCCCATAGTGATGCCACTGCTGCTATTCTACTTTGTACTTCCATGCCTGTATCCATGCCATGCAATGTAATTGATGCCCATAGTGATGCCACTGCTGGTATTCTACCTTGTACTTCCATGCTTGTATCCATGCTATTCAATGTAATTGATGCCCATATTGATGCTACCGCTGCTATTCTACCTTGTACTTCCATGCCTGTATCCATGCCATTTCTTGTGCTGTTACAAGTACATTAGCTAATGTGCCCCTCTCCTGTCCTGCCAGCACCACCTGCCTCCCCTGCTTCGCCACTGTTAACCCCACTCTCCATGCTGCCTCTACAAATCGATCCCTTATTGCCTCTGATGACATCACCCCCTCCTCAGCTATCACGGCTTCACTATCTCCTACCACCACTCCCCTTTCCCTGGCAGATGCCCCACTTCAATGTGCCCTCATCAACGCCCGCTCACTGCCAGCCCATGCACTGGACGTGCATGACCTGATCAGTAGCAATAAGCTTGAAATACTATTCCTTAGCGAGACTTGGTTGTCCGACACATCTGGACCTGCCTTAACCCTCGCCATCCCAACTGGTTATACCATCTTCAGACAAGACCGTACCACTCACAGAGGGGGTGGGGTAGCTGTCATAGCTAGGGAAACTCTCTCAATTAGGAGGATTCAGAGGGACCTTGACCAAAGCTCTGACTACATCTTTTTTCAAACTCAAGTTCTCTCACAACTGCACCTTTACCTTCCACGTGGTCTACCGCCCACCTGGCCCCTCTAGCGACTTTCAGGACGCCCTGACCCACTCTCTCTCAGATAACATAAAAAAAGCATCTAAAATCTTGCTACTAGGCGATCTTATCCTTGGTCTTAACGACCCCAACGACTCTCATGCCAGTGCACTTAAGAAAGCTCTCTCCACCCTGGGATTCTCGCAATCCACTTCCAGCCCCACTCACATTAAAGGTGCACCCTAGATTGGGTTGCCCACCACAACTGCTTACTCAGCCCCCCAACGATCACCCCAGTACCTTGGTCCGACCGCAAGGACCCGAATGACAACACCCTAACTGACTACAAAAAATCCATAACAACCTACAAAAAACTTATTATTGTGGCTGAAGCCACACACTATAACAAAAGGATCATGAATGCTCAATCCAATGCTGGTGAGCTGTTTAAAATTCTAGCAGAGTTTCAAGACCAGCCTACAATAGCTAATAATATCATCAAAGATGATAAGTGGTGTCAGGACATCCATGACGCATTTTTAGCCAAGATTGACTTACATAAGGAAAAAATCAAGAAAGCCCTTGGTAAGGTAACACCAGTGCCAACTACTACCGAAATAATCTCACCTAACAAAGAAGATAGTACTATCCCCTTATTTTCCTCTACTCACTATTCTGAAAAAGAAGTCTCCAATGTCATACAAGATCTTAAGGCCACCTCTTAAGTCCTCTTAAGGCCATCCTGCTGATGACTGTCCTGCTAGTATCTTCAAGGAGTCCACTGACATCTTGGTCCCATGGATTACACAAAGGTCTAGTACCGGACATGCTAAAATCTGCATGGATAACACCTTTATTAAAAAAGGAAAACCTGGATGATCCACATTATCTTTTTTTAATAAAGGTGTTATCCATGCAGATTCGGTACTAGACCTTCGTGTTTGTGGGCTGGATCCCACTAACAATGACAACTATAGGCCCATAGCAAATGTGCCTTTTATCCTCAAGATATTAGACAAACTTGCATATCTGCAATTACAGGCTCATGTCGAGGAATATAAAATCCTTGGCACCTGACAGTCGGGTTATAGAGCTCGTCACAGGACTGAGACGGCCATGCTCGATCTTAAATCCACTCTGGCTGGTATAGCAGACAAAAACCAAGCTGCTCTGCTCATGCTACTCGACCTCTCCGCAGCCTTTGACCTGGTTGATCACAGTTTACTTGTGTCTAGGCTCAGAGAGGTCGCTAACTGTTCCACCACAGCAACCAGATGGATAGCCTCCTTCTTAGTCCCTAGAATGGTAAGGGTATGTGTAGGCAACAATCAATCCTCCCCCATCTCTCAGACTTGTGGAGTTCCACAGGGCTCCTGTCTGTCGCCTTTGCTCTTCAATCTGTATATTCGCCCCCTTCTTGATATTCTGAGTAAACTGGGAGTTCAATATACGAATTATGCTGACGACACGCAGGTAGTGATACAACTGAGTGGTTCGTATAGCAATGACGTTAGTACTATCAACAACATATACAAAGCCATACAGGACTGGATGGCCTGCAATTCACTGGCTTTGAATGATAAAAAGACTGAGCTCTTAATAGTATCGTCCAAAAGCACCAGGACTAAACTTGACCCTAACTATGCCAGCTTTCCTATTGCGGATAACATCATCACTGTCCAAAAGAAAGTGAAGACCCTAGGAGTTGTCCTGGATGAAGAGCTAATCATGAAGTCCAATGTCTCTAGAATTAGGTCTAGCTGTGGACTGATGAACAAGCGAATTGGATATATCCGCCCATTTATCACAGAAAATAACTGCGCTCTCCTCTCTTCAGCACTGATAAATTCTCGATTAGACTATTGTAATAGTCTTCTATCTGGTACCACGGCTACTAACGTTCAATCTCTGCAGGTGGCCCAGAACAATGCTGTGCGTACCATTTTCTCGTCACACCCACATCACCACTTTTAGGAAAAAACTTCACTGGCTCCCACTAAAACATCGTATTGAACACAAGGTGTTAACCACGATGCATAAATGTCTGAGCCTTAGCAACCCCACATATTTGTCTGCACGCATTAGCATTAAGTCTAATGAGAGGAACATTTGCTCATTTACAGCGGTAGTCCTCAAACACCCCAGAGTTAGGACAGCTAGATTTGGGGGCACCACCCTTGATGTACAGGGATCCCTTCTCTGGAATGCACTACTAGCTTGGATACGGCAGATCCAAAGCTATACTGTGTTCAAACGGGCCATAAAAACCCACTTCTTCAACCTGGAATAACTTGCTTTTGGTTCTCATCTTCTTCTGCCTTGCCCTTTGTTTGTCTTGTTCTCCGTGTGCGCCCTGAGGCCCCCGGGCATGTGGCGCATTACAAAAATTAAAATAAATAATAATAAAAGAAATGTGTATTCTATTTGACATCATCACTTCTAAAGGACCTCCTAAACCCACCATCTCTCTCCCTGCGGCACTTTCCGTAGCTCCCACAAGCTCACCCATGACAACTTCTCCCAGCACCTCTGCATGCCCTCTCTGCTACCTCCCTTCTCCAATGACCCTGAGCTACTCGCCATTGACTTCAAGGAGGTCATCACCCAGGCCATTGACATAGTAGCACCACTCACCTTGAAAAAAAAGCCAAAAAGATCAAGCATTCTAATGCCTGGTTCACCCAGGAACTCCTACAGCTACGTGCCAAAAAAAGGCCACACTCACCACCTGGAATAACAACCCCACAGAAACTACCAAAGCGGCATTTAAAGCACTCTCTAAACAATACAAAACCACCATCACGAACGCTAAAGCCTCCTCCTTCAACACAAGGATAGCTAATGCTAAATCTGGAATTAGAGAGCTTTTCACCATATTCAGAGAATTGGAGACCCCTTGTGAAGGGCAATGCATGGTGTAACTCTATTCAGTCTACCATGCTGAATAAACTAGAGACTCTGCAGGCCACAATCCTTGCCCACCAACAGGCCCTCACCAAACTGATTGCCGACAATCAGGGCAACCCAGCACTAGCAACCAGCTCCAGTCAATCCCCCCTGTTCGACTTTAAAGACATGAGTGAGTCGGAAGTCCTTGCACTCCTCCACTCCATTAAACCCACGAATTGCAAAGGTGATGCTTGCCCAGCACAAGTCATCAGGATTGTGCCCCTTCCTTAGCGCCCATCATCACTGCATTTATTAACTCCTCCTATCATTCTGGCTATGTCCCTCTGGGTCTAAAGGAAGCGTGGGTTTGTCCGCTCCTTAAAAAACCTTCCCTCGATCCATCAATCCCAGGTAACTACACTACCGTCCCCTTCCTGTTAAAAATTCTGGACAAAGCAGCCTATCTGCAAGTACAGAAATTCCTAGAAGACATTCACCTTCTACGACTACGGCAATCAGGGTTCAGGCCACGTCATGGGGCTGAAACTGCCCTCCTTGACCTAAAAAACCAGATCGATGATCTCAGAGATGCAGGCAACCCTGCTCTCCTCTTGCTCTTGGACCTCTCAGCTGCCTTTGATCTGGTAGACCATAAGACACTCTGCCATCACCTTACTTCAAATGCCAACTTCTCCCCCAGTGCATGTAAATGGATTTTCCAATTCCTCCTGCACCAACCCAAGCATCATCAAATGTGGGGTTCCTCAGGGATCCTGCATTGCCCCCACCCTGTACAACTCCTTCACGAGGGCTCTATTTACAATTCTGGACAACCTGGGTATCTCATATACAAACTCTGCTGATGACACCCAGGTACTTATCCCCCTATCGGGTGATTACCTGTCTGACCAAAACACCCTCAACTCATCTACACAACAATCCAATCCTGGATGGCAGAACACTGGCTCTGTCTCAACAGTGAGAAAACCGAGCTTCTGCTGGTTGACTCCCCATCCACCTTGAACAAGCTTGACCCTCAATACACCTCTTTCACCATTGACAACATCCTCATCACCGTGCCACAATCAATGCCCCCACCTTGCTCATAGGTTCTCCAAACCTACCACCCTCAGGCCCTCCAGAACTCCTTATGCCAACTTGATAATCGTTCCCAGGTCATGCAAAGCCCGTGCTGGCGGCACAAGTTTCCCAACCATGGCCGCCACACTTTGGGATGCCCTCCCGCCTCACAGCAGTCTAATTGACTCCCACTCAGCCTTTCGCAAGGCCATCAAAACAAGACTCTTTGTTTGAATCACACCAGACTTCTATGTACCTGAACTTACTCGCTGCTTTTCAGATCTGTAACCTTAATCATGTTCGTATGTAGGTAGAACCATTTACCATGTAATGTACCAAGTCATTTCTTTTGGACGGCTTCACTGTAACCCTTAATAAGCCTTCTTAAGTTTTGCTATAGCGCCTCGATGCCTGTGGGCTGTAGTGCGCTCTACAAATCCAAATAAATAAAATAAATAAATAAGTCTAAAAAATCAAGCTTCATTGAGTGGTCTGACCGGGAGATAGCTCAAGAGCCATTCCCATCCCCGCAAAGTAGCACTGTCTGCAGCCACTGTTGTGGCTTTAGTCAATATTTTAGGAGTAGTTTCTTTTGTAAGACCTTTAGCACAACAAGGCATAGTTGCCGAATCATAATGACCATCCTAAACAAAGCCCAGCTGATCAATGGTAGATTTCGACGAGCAGATTAATGAACAAGCTTCTGACATATGACAATGGATACGAAAAAAGGAGAGTGCACCACCTGTTGAAAGAGGCTCTACAAAATCCAAATCTTCAGAGGTGGGAAGGCTCAATGGTAATATTCAGCGAATAAGCTGAAGCAGGTCAGACCGATTAAACCACTTTGATTTTTTGGAAATTGTGCTTGCAATTGTAAAAATCGTACTCGTCAATGGAGCCACACTCTCATGTATATTCCTCGCCCTCAGCTGAGATTGTATCAGTGGCCCAGAGCAACTAGAACACATACTTGTTGATGCATCAGAGGAAAGAGTTACATTCTGTTTCATTAAAACAGTTGAAATTGGTTCTAAAATTCTTTTGCTTTTATTTTTCGAGTTTCTTCTAGATTCAGACAGAAGCTGCCCAACAATATTGCTGCCAAATGGTCAATGTTCCTTTTGCCTTCTGGGCCAATAGCTTTCGATGAATTTCATGCTCATTTTCGAGATTTCAATAGATTTTGTGATCCTGTGGAATTTAGGGAATCCACCAGTGGCACCAGAATGACTTTCTTTTGCTTGGCTTCCCAAATTCGTTTTCGTTTTGCCAATCTACGCTGCTTGCATGTAAGGTATATTGCAGAACTATTTTCAGAGTCGCTACTATACACACTCTGGCATAAGGTTACAGAAATGGCCTCAGTCGCTTGTGGAGATCTGGGCAGTAAGCTAAAGAGATGGCAAGGTTGCCTTTGTTGCTAAGCAAATATGAACTCCCATTGTTTTCTCAAAATGTAGTAAAGTATCCTCATGACCCTGCTGTGCTTCATGCATCCGGCCACAAGGTTTAAGCAGTATTTTATCTGCAAGTTGCGGTACTAGGTGGTAGATCCACCAATTCCACATCAATAGAATTGCCACCCTTGGAAGGGGGAGAAGCTGGATATAGAGCCGGTCTTGTTGACAAATGCTACTTAGGGTGCACCACAGGTGTGGCTACTCGCTCACCCTTTCAATAATAAGAGGCTCACTGGTCATTATTTGAACAGTTTCTCTGTTTGCCACTGAGCTTTTTAATAGGTAATAGAGCTCTAATAAAGAGATTTTATCAATAGGCAATGATTGATCCTTGTTCACCGTTGCCCCCACAACCGCCAGAGGGAGAATCAGGTTGTACCATTGGGGGCAGGGGGGATTGGGTGGGTGGAGTTTGACAACTGTTTGATCCGGTTTTAAAAAAGCTTTAATTTTCCCTCGCTCAATATATTTGGACTGGGTCACCGTGGGGCACTCTGGCTGTCTTTCATCAAGTTTTATGTGCAAAATGTTTAGTACTCCTCTTTTCACTTGGATTGGACATCTAAGTCAGATCTAAGTCCGGTGATATAACACTACTAACAGTTTTTCTGAGAGACTTGACATAGAAAAACACTCCAAATATACAATTAAGAAAATATCTATGATGGTGAATGTTGTCGCTCATCTTTGTGGTGATGTGCTCTAGCACCTTGAAGCATCTCATGTGCTAGATGGAATTACCAATAATGATCTCAGACCCAAATCACTGGACAGGCTCAAAGAATATGGCAAAGTACTACTTTATTAACAGTATAAAATAAACTAGGGCAATCTGGCAAAATAACAGGCAGTAATCCACACCCACACCCCCAAATGTGATTATACAAAGGTTTTAAACCTCAATGTGTGTCATCTATGATGTCATCCTACCTGGCAAACTTAAACCTATTAAAGGGAGGGATTGATTAGGGGACATATGTACCTATAGAAAAAATAGGTGTTAATAACTTCATTGGCTGCCCCTTATCTGGTGGGCACTACTTCAAAATACATATAATACTGATTATAATAATGATTATAGCAGAATATACTGCAGCGGGTTGGTCTCTGTAACATTGTATAGCATGTTGCTATGTAGACCCTCTGACTGGTTGGCATGCTTTGTCAAACTTGGACTTTCGGCTTGTTCGCAGCACGTAAGTAAAACAAAACTCAGGTGCCACAAGCAACGTCAGACTAATCCCCACTTTCCCAATAAGTCCATCGTCACTTATCAGTCAGGCCCCAACCCAAGGCTTCTAATTTGTAGTTGACCTCGAAGCCTGCTCTCTATTATGGGACATTCAAGGAAGTCTAGGCACACTATTATCTTTGTTTGGGCTTAATGAATGGCCCTTGTTTTCAACTTCTGAATCACGTCTGAGACCACAAATGCATCCATCTCGACCTTCAGTTTACTGCTATTTGATTCAATTGTGCTGGGTGTTATTACACATCGTGGCCTCTGGAGACCTGCTCACTCCATCTTAAATGGGTTTTCCCCATCTTTAATTATCTAATACTTGGCTCTTGCTAATGTTTTCTGCTTCACTTAATCTAAGAGAAATATGTCATACATGGCTTATCCTTTTGACACGCCTTTTGCCTTGATGTATTATTCCTTGAAATAGCATCCTTGATCACAAGCCAATGGACTCCTCTTTGTTCTTCACACAAAGCTGTTTTTCCAGCCTCTGCTGGCTCTGCAGCCCTAGTCTGTCTCTGAGGTAGCTTGAATGGTTTTAATACAGATCCCCCATTTCTAAATTGGTCTTTTCAGCTTCTCCGTCCAATATTCTATTACCCAGCCTCAAATCTAATACTATTGGCCATTGTTTTGGGTGATTTTAAATTTTGGCTGGGCAGTAGGGCTGATCCTCTGGCAAGTAATCTGGAAGAACCATTTGACAATATGGCCTTTGAGCAACTAATTAAGGTTGCCACTCACATTCTGGGTAATAACGTCCACACAACAGGACTGGTAGTCACACCCTATCCGTGATCTGACCACTTCTTTCTTCATTTTACAATCATCTGTGATAAGGCCATCAGGACCAAAGCTACTAAAAAGATCACTGTTACAGCCAGACACCTGAAAAAACTCACAGCAATTGTCATGGAACCTTGGCTGGGGCACATGCTCAAGAATATTGATGGTCTGGAAATGGCTAAAGATATTATCAACAAGTATGCGCAGTCTATACACGAAGCCATTAATTCTCTTGTGCCACTCAATACTAAATGTGTTGTGAACACAAAAGGGAATGAATGGTTCTCCTCATACCTTCACAAACTTAAAGTAAGAAAAACAAAATGTGTTCATGTTTCGAGATCATCGCAGGCCACCTTTGATGAGGTGCTTTACATGGAGGCTGCTAAAGAGTGCAAGATGGCTGTTATAGCAGCAAAACAAAAATGTTTGATAACAGGATTCAGAATGCTCACTCCGACTCAAAATATTATGGGAACTTGATCCCTGCACTGATAAAGCTGAAATCCTAGTGAAATATGCAGCATGGTGTAACATGATTCAGGAAGCTATGTTAGGGAAGCTTGACAAGATAAAAGAGACCATTGATAATGCCAAGAAATCCTTGGGGCTGCCTGTGAATATCACAAATCAGAGGGACTGCAGGATGCAAGCTCAGCAGTTCAATTTTAAGCCTGTGTTAGAGTCAGAATTAGCTGTGATTATTGCTATTCTCAAGCCAACTAGCTGTAAAGGTGATAGATGCCCCCAGTTATCATTAAGGTCTGTACTCCCCGGTTGATAGGGGGTCTCTGTAAGTTTTTAAATGCCTCATTTATAGAAAATCACATTCCAGATGTTCTGAAGAATGCCCGGATTACCCACATTTAAAAAAAAACAGCCTATCTCCTGACGTAACTACAAATTATAGACAGATATGTAATTTCTTTAAAATATTTTAGTTTGGGTAGCCTACCTGCAAATCTCACATTATTTGAATAAACGTGTGATTTTAAATAAATGGCAATCAGGTTTTACGCAGGGGCTTGGCACAGAGACTGCACTTCTTAATCTAAACTCTAGACTGTTAAAGACAATGGATAAGGGTCAATTGGCTTTACTCATGCTGCTGGACATATAGGCAGCTTTTGATCTGGTTGTCCGCTCACAGTTGGTCGCCAGACTAAAAGAAGTAGCTCATTTCTCAGACAATGCCACACTGTGGATTGGTTCCTTCCTAAGTAATCGACTATGTAGGGTGTGTACTGAGGAGGCCGGAGCTCAACCCTCTTACCTCAAATTTGTTGTACCTCAAGGAGCTGGTTTGTTTTCTTCATTATTTAATATTTTCACTGTTCCATTTTTTTGATCTTCTGGAAGCGAATCATGTTGCTTTTCCCAACTATGCGGATGACACGCAATGTTTCGTCACATTGTCTGGTAATCATATTGAAGATGAACATACTGTAAATAAAACCTAGGAACTCATTCAAACTTGGATGGTGACCAGTGGCACAAAGAAAAAACTGAATTGATGATTGTAGGCACTGAATATAAATTATGGATTTTGAGTGTGCAATACAAGTACTTCAATGTAGCGTGTTGTAGTATTAAAACACAAAAAAGTAAAGACCCTTGGTGTATATCTGGGTCAGAATTTGAATATGAAAGCCCAGGTCAGTAGCTTGGTCTTCTCCACTGCATGCTATATTAAATTGCTTGCACAGATTTGCCCTTATATATCGTGTTTAAACTGTGAGACTTTTGGTAGGGCTATTGTGGGCTCAAAAATAGATTACTGCAGTAGCCTCTTGGTGGGCATAGTGAATTCTCAGTGTGCAATATTACAAACTATACAAAATAATTTAGTCACGGTGATCACTGGCTTAAACTTACTTGGTCATGTCTTTGATGTAAGGCGCAGTCTGCACTGGTTTCCCATTAAAGCAAGACTACACTTTCACTTACTAGCTATGACCCATAACTGTGTGACTGGCGTGTTCCCTTTATACCTGAGGGATTTACTGATGCACAAATCATGTACAAGATCTCTGTGCTCCATCAAACATATCAGCTGGTAATACAGCTCACCTGCTCACACAGGCCATGAAAGGATCTTTATATCTTGCTGCTCCTAAGGCAGGGAATGCTCTTCCCCCAGATATTAGAATAGTGACATCGACTGAGCAATGGAGAAAGAAACCGAAGACACTACTGATTACAGAATTTTTGTCTGATTAAACAATATGGATCCCCTCTGCCTCCTATTGGAATTCGACCTCCACATTTTGTCTCTTCTGTACTGTCATCTTTGTTTTCTTCTTATTTGTCTGCGCACTTAAGCCTCTGAGTCACGTGGTGTGCAATATCATTCGATTTAAGTAAAGTAATACATGATGTCCATCTTTCCATTATGGCCGCTCCAGTCATGTTATGCTTTCCTCTGCAGCAAGCTTCTATATGTCTCATCTACCTTCCGTTTCTGCGTATGCACATTTATTAATCAGCTGGTTACTTTATCTTCTTTGCATATATGATTTCTTCAGATTCGATTACATGTTTCTCTTGTTACTTCAGTTATGTCTTTATTCTTTGAATATTTGCATATCGTTTCAGTGAGGTCTCAGTGTCTCTCCTCTATGACATCACTCTGCTCTTGTCATATTTCACTTAAAGCTCTATGGTGCCCAATGGTGTGTGCAGACATCCTTCCATCCTCTGAGTGCGAGGGTACATTTGATGCAGTTGTCTGAGTGCATATCATCTCTCATACAATAGTTGCGGTATTGGGATGATACCTGGTGTCCCACCTATGGCTCTTTTCCTACTGTTCCAGTATGACAGAGGTGGGGGGGGGGGGGTGCTAGGGATAACATGTCCACCTGCTCCTCTATATTCCCCCTCTGGTCAAGTCCTCAACCACCTCTTCTTCTCCAATCTTCTTCATCCTCTCTTCACATCTAGGTTTCTTTGGGATCCATATTTTTGTCACCCCCTCAGGTTACCTGTATTATTAGGTCACATTATTTATATGCTCATGTCTCAGGAGGATAGCTCAGGCGCAACGTGCTCGCTTTGGAAGCAAGACGACCTGGAACAGCACAGGTTTGATCCCTGGGTCCGCGCTTAGAAACCTCTGGGTATTAGGTGCTTTATAAATAACCTATCATATCATATTATATCCACACTCCAGGTCATGTGACAGCATTCTCCAGTTGGTAGACAGAATACCCAACATCCTACATATTTCTTGTGATCCTTAGGGTTGAAAAACTTAATCCATGGGTGTGTCAGCAAACTCTTCTTTATGTTTTCACAGGTGGTATCTTCAGTCTGTGGTATATGATCTCCATTCAATCACTATCCTCATCCCAATAAATAATGTTTTACAAACTTTATGATGCAACAGTGAGGAAATGTATGATTTTCATCTCTTTACCTGATACAAAAACGTGAGCCACAGAACACATGAACAAAACTCAAGGACATAAACGAAAGCACATTTATTTTGCATCAGTTTTGTATCTTACATAATAGCAACTGAGCAAAAAAGTCTTGCTGCAGCCCATAATTAACAATTCTATATATTCATGGGAAAATCGAGCAACAGATGATGCCCCTTTTTGCATTTCACAGCAGAACATTAACGGTTACTACAAGAGCAAAGCCAATCTGCCTCAAAACAAGCTACATCGTTCACGCCTGAAAAGTAGAGAAATATTGGTGAAATACTTTAATAGAGCAAAATATGTGAAAACTAGTCTCCTACATGTTTCCATTGCCCAGGATTTCTAAGGGTGAAAATATGATTCCCCCGTTTTCTATTACGCAAGCAGAACCACGCTCCTGCCCTCCTGTGGAGTTTATTACAAACATTGATACTGTTTGAAACAAAATTGCAGCAAAAGCTTACTCCGAATCCAGTTCCATTTCACGTAATGTTGGGCCTAAATTAATTCCCTTTTGCCAATCCATTGATGTGGAATTTTAGACAGCAGAGCTCCATCACCAGTGTACACACCAACATCATCTTATCAAAGATGAACATAGGTGGACAATGGGCCTCATTACAGGTTTTCCGGTCTGAAAACAAGGGTGACGATAAGCTCATGGGCACCCTTGTTTACGGACCGGCAAACTACGAGTCTTGCTACCTTGGCCGCTGTACCCAACAGGTCTGACCGTGCCGGGCACAGCGGCCATGGTAGGCTGACCGTTTACAGAAGCACTGGCGCCGTTAACAATTGTGTTGCCACTTCCAAGTCCCCACTCCCATAGAGTCTACTGGGACTTATATTTTACCAGCGCCTGACTTCCTGGGCCGCCGGACTTGTAATATGCCAGTGGCACAGGGAAGTCAGGCGTTGGTCAAATTTGACGGGTCCGGCGACAACCTTCCAGTAGCACTGGCAGGGTTACCGCCGGACTCGTAATGAGGCCCAATGTGTATCTATGGTTTTGAGGTGAGCCTTAAGGACACCAATTTGAAAAGTCAAGGCATTATAGGGACCAGTTCACATAGGGTTGTGATGAGATGTGCCTTTCAAGAAGGATGAGCACAAGTCAGGTGACAAGGTAAGTCTGTACTAGTACAGGAGACAGACACATCAGGAACCACAGGGTTTAAAAGATAGGTACGCACATTAAGGAAACATCCAACAGCCCCCTTCACAATCCAGTCACTCACTCCCAACTGACACACGGAACCTCCAGCCCACAGCATTCCAAGACTCTCAGCTCACCCAACATTCCAACCCATGCAGCCAAACAAGGAAGACAGGAAGCAGGAAGCTCACATCCAAACCAAGACACAACAGGATGCAGGTGCCAAATTCTAGGGAAAATCTCTGCCCTGCATGCATACTAGCATCCGGGGCTGTGAAATGATTGCAAGTGTCTGTAAATACGCATCTGCATTGCACCTGCTCTGAGCCAAGCGGGGCGCATCCCAGAGCGCATGACTTCATGAATTAGAGATGCGCTCCGAGTTGCGGCAGCCATTTCTGTGGCATTCCCCCACGCTGGAAATTCTGCAGGCCGGAGAATCTTCTTGCGCAAAGTCATTTGCATAGTCAAATGCACCTTTGTGAATGCCTGCAGCCATATCATATGCTGCTTATTTCCACTTCCGTGTGCGCTTAACACACGCAATTCTACAGAAAACGCACATAAAGCGCGCTCATTGTGCTAAGCCTGCCCGCTAAAACCACTATACGTTTCTTGATTGTATTCCCACTTCGTAGAATATGTGCATGAAGAGTAACTCAGGACTTGGCACAGCTCTGCCTGCTTCAACGGAAATACGGCACGCTATGTTCCTTGCACAGAGGACACACCGGCCTCTTAATGACATGCCAAGAAAGCCCAGCTGTGCATTTGCTAGCATTTCTGCAGGCAGAGTGACACTACTGGCACACTGAGCACAGCCTGTTCAGCTTGCTGTGTTGCCTTAGGCCAAGGAACGTTTGCCATGCAATGAAAGCGCTGGATGTTTGCTGTGGTCGGGAGGTCGACAGCAGCAGCTCGGATCGTCGGCGCCTTGCACTTTAAAGAGTTTTAGCTCGTGAAGCTGTCAAGGCAGGGATGGGAACACCAGCAGTTACGGGTTCAAACGGAAGACTTTATGCCCGCTGTTTCAGTTACAGGATCAGGATAGACCCCGGCAAGAAGCGGCAGCATGGGAAGAACCACCAGAAAAGAGCACCACACCTCCCACGACTGACTCTAACTGGCCATTCTCACAATCCAAATGGCGACAATACACTCCAACCATACATGCACAATGCACACGCACAAATGTATTAAGGGCGCTGAGGGTGGCACACTCAGTCAGACCAAAGGTCAAAGAATCACCTCACCCAACCGACCGTTAATACCAAACTAATCTACAAGCAACTATCACTCACTGAGCAGTAACCCAACCCGTGAGCACCAAGCACAGTGCAAAACTCCAAATCCACATGTTGACTTTGCACAACTGTGAGCTACCTGCAGAGGGAGATGTCTCTAAACACAACAAAGCAAGCACGCGCACAGAGCGTAAGACACACAGAAAGATCATGCCTGCAACCCAAGTGAGCCAGTGACTCCACCTTAACTCCCTTAAGCCATCGAGAGAAGTAAAACCGTGTCTACATCCAGGCGCGGAAGAGTAAGCAAGGCATAGACAGCTTGAATAGCGCAATGCCCACTGCATAAACTTAATATTACCATAACAAGCAAACTACCCCAAACTAATAAAATGAGTACAGTGCCCACCTCCCTGATCTGGGGCCGCCTTTTGATGGACTGTGGCTCCAGTAGATCAATTGTCCACAGAAAAAGTCCCGGAACACGTAAGAACGCAATGCAAGCCCACCAAGCCACAAGGCAGCAAGAGGGTCCTGTTAAATCACAAATTCACAAGGTCCTGAGACCAGTACCCCACATGAGCCACGGGGTCACAACGAGTGGGAGAAACATTATGGAAGCAAGACAAGCATGGCAATATAAATTAGAATCACAGAGGCCATGACAGTCAGACACATTTAGAAATCCATGAAGATGCAGCCATGCATCACCACTAAAACCCTGCCTGTTTCATTTTCAGTAGGAACAGCACTAGTCCAGGTGCAAAATTGATCAGAATCCCAAGTTACACCATGAATAAATATGTAACATATCAGGAACCAGAGTGTAAATGACCCTAACAAGTCTCAGATAATCCACGTGGCAGCATTCCATGGGGGCCCCAGAGAAGCACCCTACTTCAGGCGTTTCATGACACATTCATCCGGTAAGCAGCTGGGTGAAGGACGATGGGGTACGCAAGCATTTGAATTCCCATACATATATGTATATATATAATGCAGTACTTTCTAGTCACAGTGTAAGGCAATTGAAGCACACTGTATCCTGAGACTTATCCGTAAACTACAGATGCCAGCTTTAGGAAGATGAGTCATAGCACCCTATAATGGGCCAGTGATCAACCTGTACCAGTAGGAAAATGGCTGACACAGCACTGCTCTTGCATGACATTACCACAACCATCAGTAGCGGAGGCAGCTTTTGGTGCTGAGGGGACAGATAATAGGGCGCCAGTAGGAGGCTGAGGGACGCACTAAGCACGAGGAGTTAGATGAGGGGGCAGGGGCCCGGCGCGCTGCCTACCTGAACCATGACTTTGCCACTGACAACCATAGGCACCCTGCAATTGTGTACCGATGTGCAAGTTGGTGTCCTCAGGGCACAATGGATTCCCCATACCAGGGGACATCACTCAAATGCACACCACGTCCCGTCATTTTTTGAAGCGCAGAACTGCTGGCACATGTACACACAATGCGAGTGCATGTAATCATTGCGGTCACAGCCCTGGTGTAGTGGGGTGCTCGATCACTCAGAACGTTCCCCAGCAGGACCTGGAGGAGTGCGTGGCCAGGATTCACAAGGACTACAGGGACTACAAGGGTTCTTCTTCAAGAGGGGAAAGATCCAGTGGCAAAAGAGTGTTTGCAGAAATCATGCAAGGTTGGAGCGAGTGTGTCGATGTGGTCTTGGATGGTTCTGGAGGAGCAGGACGACACTTTCATAGATCGGACTTGTCTAGAACCATTGTCAGGAGTGAACATGGGGAAAGAAGAGAAAGGAGGAGAGGGAGAGGAAGCTGGAGAGGGTCCGAGAGAAGTTGAGGGAGAGGAAGAGGAGAGAGAGGACAGGATGTCTTGAGTTTAAGTGGTGAAGTACGATGCCAGTGCTGTGCAAATGGTCTGGGAGGGAACAGGAGAAGTGGAGACTGCAGCAGGATTGCCCAGCTCTGTGCAGATTCTGAATAGTTAGGCTGTGTTGTTAGAGGCCACAGAGATGAGGGCTTGGATGTAGGCTCTCTTCTTGCACAGGACAGAGAATCTGTATTGCTTTTGGAGCATGCGGCTGGCCAGTTTGTCAGAGGATGCACCGGATGCCCTCCACTTCCACTCAGCCACCCTGCATTTCCGTTTAAGGGTGGTGAGGTCGGAGTCATACCAAGAGTTGCACTTGGATGTGGGCTTCAAAGAGATCCTCATGACAGAGGCAAGGACATCAAGAGTGTTAGAGATAGAGAGATGCATGTTAGAGAGGGCTGTGTCAGAGTGTGAGTCAGCCGCAGGCATAGGAGGAGGAGAGAAAGTAGTGTTAAAAGCCTCCACTGACACCCACTTCATGGGCCGGATGGCCGAGAAGGTGGGTGGCAGTGCTGGGGTCGGCTTCACCTGGTGGACAGAGACCATCAGGTGGGAGGAGAGAAGAAAGTGGTCGGTCAAGAGAGAGGAGTAGTGAGAGGGTTAGAGAGGGGGATGTCTAAAGAGATGAGAACATCCCGGGTGTGCCCAGCAGAGTGTGTCGGGCCAGAGGGTAAAATAGAAGGAGAGATAGAGAGTCGCAGAGATTGTGAAAGAGCCCCTAGGAGGGGTTAGATGCATCCAGATGGATATTGAGGTCTCCGAGGAGCAGAAACTGAGAGGAAGAGGCAAGGAGAGAGGGGGAGAGGTTGGCCTGGTCAGAGAGGAAGAGGGAGACCTGGCCAGGTGGCCTGTAAATAGTGGCCATAGTAAGCGAGAGGCCAGGGAAGATAGAGAGCCTGCAGACCAGGCATTCAAAGGAGGAGTAGGCCTCCGTAGGAATGACAGAAGCAAGGATCCCCTCGAGGAAGATCAGAGCTGGTATTCCTTTGAATCCTGTCCAGTTTTGGGGGGCGAACAGAGCAAAGGACTGAAATCGGGAGGGAGCACACAGAGGGGGGGGGGTTAGGGACATCCAGAAGATTAAGAGATTGAGAATGGAGAGAATGAGCTGGGAGAATAAAAAGAAATCAGAGAGGAAAGAAACGGAGGAACCAGACCATGGGTACATTTAAAACAATACACAGAAAGTGGAATAGAAGACAGGATTCAAAGGGAAACCAAGAAATCAAGTTTAGAGCATTAGAAACAGAAGCACGAGGGGGAGATGGAAAAGAGTGTGGATAGCACAGTTATAGACAGAGCGTAGAGGAGCAAGACAATACGGAGGGAGACCAATGAGAAGAGCAGAGCTGTAATCAAGTTGAGAAAGAACGAGAGAAGAGATATGTATAACAGTATTTCCAAAAGCTGGTAGAGAACAAACTTTACGTATGTTAAATAGTTGATGGCTGCACGATAAGGCAGTAGCTGAGATGTGAGAGACAAAGGAAAGATTAGAGTAAATAATGATGCCAAAGTTACAAGCTGAGTCAGAAAAAGAGATACAAGAGGGGTGGAATGAAATTGGCAAAAAGGAGGGAGAAGAGAAGATGGAGGAAGATGGAATATAGAGAATTTCAGTTTTTGACAGATTAGGGCAAGGAAGCTAAGAATGCATCCAGGGTCTAACAGCTAATGAACAGTCAGATATGTTATTGTGGATAGAATCAGAATAGTTAGTAAAAGAGAGACAAATCTGAGTGTTGTCTGCATAGAAATAAGGGGAAAGACCGAAAGGCTTAATAATGTGAGCAAGTGGGGCTGTGTAAAGAGAGAAAAGAAGTGGGGCTGGACGGAAATTGAGAAACACCATGATGTAGGCAAGAGGGAGAGGAGAGGTTACCAGTGCAGGAAACAGAGAAGGAATGACCAGAGAGATAAGAACAAAACCATGATGCCAATGTTGGAAAGAGAGGACAAGAGAAGAGAGCGATCCACATTGTCCAATGTCATGGAAATATCCAACATAATAAGAATAGAAGAGAGCTTAGAGTGTTGAGCAGAGAGAAGGGGATCAATGACAGCAAGTAGAGAAGACTCTGTCAGATTTTTAAGAATAGGGAGAGTTATTGAAAAGGTGTGTGGGAGCCCCGCTGCTGAGAATGAACATGGGTCAAATACCCTGTTCTATGGAATGTATTCTACTAAGGAGGGTGTACACCACATTTTAGCTCATTGCACTATTCAGAGAGGATAAGTAGCCATTTGCATATCGGTCTTTGTCCCACCCACAAGGGCAGTCCATCACCGAAATGCTAGGCAATTCTCCTCTGAACAAGAGTACCATCAGCAACCCCAGATAATTTTTTCAGCCATGTTAGGCCTGCTCCGTGAGGTTACGCTGAGCCTCTCTAAGGCATAGTGAGACAGGATGAATTAGTGTATGCTTGAAAGATGTCGGAAAAGAGGAAGAAGAAAGAGAGAATGAAGAGTGTCGTAAGATAAGACCGTAGTGAAGAAGGGATAGGATCGAGGGGGGAAGCAGATGGATGAGGTCTGGAGATTAGCAACATCAGAGTCAGAGAGAAAGGTGAAAGAAGTAAAAGAAGTAGGGAGCAGCAAGGCAAGAAGAAGAATGAGGAAACGGTGGAAGACATAGAAGCGGGAAGAGAAGAGCACAAGCGATAAACCTTATATGTAAAGAAAGTATTGATCTCAGAAGGATCTTAGGTAGTGTAAAGTGAGGGATCAAGAGCAGGGGGTAAGTAGTTGATTAAGGGTTTGAAACTGGCACCAAGGATGAAAAGCAAGAGAGAAAATGAGATTAGAACAATAACGTTTTTTGTGCTAAGAAGAACAGAGTTGTAAGAGGAGTTCAAAGATCATAGAGCAAGAAGATCAGTAGTAAGGTTTTTTTTCTCCATTTATGTTTAATGCATCAAAGAGAGGAATGGTGAAGTAAGACATTAGGAATCACCCAGGGTTGAGGGGGTTAAAAGAACAAGCATGATGGGAGTAGTCGAGAGTCGATAGAAGACAAGAGTTGAAAGTCGCGATGACAGACTCTGGAGAATGGACAGCCAAAGCAGAACCGGAGGGGAGGCAGATTTGAAGGAGTCGATAATATTGGAAGAATTGAAGTGACAATGGTCATGATGAAGAAGAGTAGGAGCAGTACCAAGAGGATGGGAAACAATAAGGGAAAATTAAAAGTTCAGAAGGGCGTGATCAGAAAATGGAAAGGAAGATTTGGGATAGGAAAGAAGGAGGGCTAGGAGCGAAAATTAGGTCCATACATTTGAGAAGGGGGAGATGGGTATTGTTGGAGATGGTAGGAATCAAGCAGTGGGAGGAAAGAGCATGAAAGGTGAGTGGAGGAGAGATGTAAATTGCACTCCCTAAGGAGGAAGAAAAGGAGATCAAAGGGTAGAATGTAGGAAAGAAGAGCATCTAGGTCATCAAAAAATGAGGTTAGAGGTCGCGGTGGGTGGTAGATGATACAAAATGTGTTGTAGTGTAACCCTGGGGTGTTTATTACTGCCCAGTGTTCCACGTTCTGTTCAGTTGATGTGGCTTGTGACTGGGCAGATGAGGTGCCCACTTCTTTGACAATAAACCTTACTGTTCCACTTACATGCTGTGACCTCCCTTGCTTCACTGGCAATGAGGAAGAAGGAAGCGGATGACCAGCAAACCCACACTGGTGCCTGTTGTGTTGCCTCGCAGTATCCATATTGCCCAGCCAGCCATAACCACACAGGTGTGCTTTCTTCCCTCCAGCCGAGACAGCGTCTCTGATCCTCCCATGGTGAGGGTGTCCGCCAGCTCTGGTGCTAGCCCCCTCCCAGCACCTTCCCATGGACCCCTTGCAGATTTTGGGGGCCAGCACAGAGAAGACTGAAGAGAGACGAGGCACGCGCAGAGGAGAATGCGTGCAAGCAGCAACATACACAACTGTAAGCAGGGTCTGAGGAAAGGACCCATCAATGTGGCCTTGCACGGCAGCCATTTTGCAGTTGCCCAGCAACCCTTGCTTATCGGGCCTCAGAACCGGTGCCGAGAATCAGGACTAGTATGACCTGCCTCAGAGAACTTGAGGTGGTGTTTCTGCACTACATGAGGTGCTCACAGGAGTGTGCATACAGCAGCAGCTGCCTGGTGGAGGTTCCTCTATAAAAATAAAACAATATGTATTATTTTTTTCTCTGCTTACTTGCTTGGTCTGCACACAGCAGTGCACATTTGAGGAGGTACTACAAAATAAGGAAGCAAACCAACAAATAGTGCAAGGTTAGGAAATTCCATCACTATGCAGCAGAGCAATGCTAGGCCTCCACCTGCGTTTGTGGAGTCCCCTGGTGAATTGCAAGTGCTGTGGGACCACTGGGTAGATGCTTTTAAGGTCTACTTGAGGGCAACTGGTGGTACCAAATACACTGATGATGAAAAGGAGGCTGCACTTTTGAATTGTTTGGGTACTGAACGGCTAAGAGTGTTCCTACATTTACCAGCAGTCGAAGTGCACATTCCCGGTGGTGGTGACAGAGAAAGTGTGGTGAGTTACATGAGACCACATTGAAGAAACTGGAAGGGCATTTTGGGAAAAGATCAATGTTGCAGCATTATCACTTCTTCTCCAGGTCACACGGTGCCGGCGAATTGATTGACTCATATGTTACAGCCCTATGTTCCCTTATATCAACTTGCAAATTTACGGGGGTGATGGACAAATACATAAGAGACCAAGTAATGATAAAACCAGCAACACCAAGGTAATATAGAGGTTATAGATGGACTGGGATCCCCCCTTAGACAAAACGATTGAGATTGCAAGGGCCATTGAAGAATCCCGAGCCAGTGTGCAAGCGGTTACACAAAAGGAGGGGGACAGAATAGCTCAAGGGGAGTGTGTGCAAGTGGTGTTAGCAACAAGAAAAAGCAGTGGAGAGACAAAGGTTAGGGTGGCTGTAAAGGCGGATTACCACATGAGCAAAAATGCTACCGGACCATTTGGTACCAGAGGAAAACAAGGATACAGAAGGTGCCATGCAAATGCCCTGCAAATGCCCTGCCTGGAGTGTAGAATTCTGGAAGTACAATACCAAGGGGCGCTACGCCAGGATGTACAAATGGAAAGTGTAAGTGGCAATACGCAACAAAGACAAATAGTTAGGATGGTAGAGCCAGAAGGTGGTGCTGAGACTGTGGTGGGATAGTGGGCAGTGTGGTACAGGAAGATGTTATGTTAAATGTTGAAGGGGTGGCCAAGAAGGGCACGTTGGACATGTTGACTGTAAATGGGGTGCAAATGGAACTTTTTGTAGATTCTGGATCCCCATATACGATGATCTTACCAGAATAGTACGAAAAGAGTTATGGAAAGGAGGTGTCAACCCCAACCCTTATAGCCCCAGATATCAAACCCAGTGCCTATGGGCAAATACAAATTAAGGTTCTGGGATATGAGTGGCATGCATAGAGTTCAAAAGGCGCTGAACAGAAGGGAAGTTGTATGTGGTGCATAAGGGCATAAGGCTGAGAACATCCTGGGATGGGACGAGAAAACTGCCTTGGAAATAGAAATATGCCCTGGTAAGCATGTTCATGTGTTGTGTGTGGCGGATGGGGAACAATTGTCTCTGGAGGTTAGAGTATCAGCGGATTACTTGAGGAACAACTATCCCACTGTGTTTTCGGACAAGTTGGGTATGTTGCGTGGATGTTCCCATAAGATTATACTGAAGAGAGTGCCTAAGACCCACGAAGTGAGAAAGGCATTGGTGTTGGCCAGGGAAAGGCTGAAGGGTGAACTTTCCAAGCTGATGGAGGCAGGGATAATAGAGGAGATTGAGTCCTGGGAATGGTTGTCGCTGGTGGTTTTAGCATGCAAACAGGATGGGGTCTCAGGTTGTGTGTTGATCTCAGGGAGCTTAACACAAGCATCTGAGTGGATTGACATCCCCTGCTTAATAGAAATGAACTTTTGGCGACCGTAGGGCAAGCTGCATGGTTTTCTACATTCGACTTGTCCTCGGCATACCATCAAATAAATGTGCACAAAGAGTCTCATCCCCTCACATCATTTGTCACGACATTTGGAGCATACAGATTTTGTCGGATGCCATTTGGTTTGGCATCGGAATCAGCCATTTTCCAGCGGTTGATGGAAGCATTGTTTGGGGAAGTCCGTGGAGTAAGCTACTTCCAAGATTATATACTTGCGTGGGGTAAGGACCGTGTAATTCAAATCCTACAGAAAAGTGGTTTAACTGTGAAATTGGCAAAGTGTCAGGTAGGTGTTCCCAGTGTTAATTACCTAGGGCACACAATGGATGTGAATGGCATAAAACCAAGGGAAGGTTTGGTTAAGGTGATGAGGGAGGTGCCATCCCCATGAACAAGGAGCAGCTCAGGTTGTTCTTAGGAATGACAGAGTACTATGTAAATTCATTCCATTGTATGTTGAAAAGACTATGTGCATGCAGGCATTGTTGAAGAAAAACGTCAAGTTTGAGTGGTCAGAGCATTGTCAGGAAGAATGTATTCAATTGAAGAAGCATGTGGACATGGCTCCATCACTGAGTTCATCTGATCCAAAAAGTAGAACTGTGCTTACCGTAGATGCGAGCGATGTTGGTCTGGGAGTGGTGTTGGACCAGTGGCAGGGTGGCAAATTCCAATTGATTTATTTGCGTCTAGAGTTCTCAGAGATGCAGAGAGGCGATATGCTGTGATTGAGAGGGAGGCGTTAATGGCTTCTTGGGCATCTAATCCTTTCAGGACATTTTGTGGGGGATTTCGTACATGATTCGAATGGATCATAAATGCTTCACGTATGTGTTCACCACTGAGGGCATGGGTTCTGTGTCGTCCAGGATAGCTAAATTGATGGTTGATCTGCAAGAGTTTATTTTCAGGGTGGAATATATTGCTTGTTCAAGGAATGTGGTGGTGGACTGTGTATCCCTGTTGCCTGCGGTCATTCTAGATGTGGATCCGGAGTGCGAGATGAGTACCAAAGGTTGCCTGCGTTCTCCCTGCAGTTGACACAAGAGAATGGGAGAGATAGTGTGTGGAAGATCTGGAATTGGCCTGGATCAGGGAAGGTTTGCGTGTCAGGTTGGAAGGTGTGAATGTCAAAATGTCCTGAATGAGTTGACAAAGGGTTCATGGGGCATCACGAGAGGAGATAGGTTGATACCGCCTCTCAGATTAAGGTCCAGGATCAATGAGTTGGTGCACAAAGGCCATTGGGGCAGGTCTTTCACAAAAAGGAGGTTGCGAGAATCATACTGATGGCCGGGAATGGATGAGGATGTGGAGTAGGGTTGCAAAGTAGTGTGTGGCGTGTTCTG